>NW_024747904.1:0-7698 GCF_018991925.1 Homarus americanus | reverse complement strand
AGGAAACCTATAACACTGCGTCAGGCCAGCCCAGGAAACCTATAACACTGTGTCAGAAGAGCCCAGGAAACCTATAACACTGTGACAGACTCGCCCAGGAAACCTATAACACTGTGTCAGGACAAAACAGGAAACCTATAATACTGTGTCAGGACAGAACAGGAAACCTATATCAATGTGTCAGACCAGCCCAGGGAACCTATAACACTGTGTCAAACCAGCCCAGGGAAACCTATAACACTGTGTCAGGCCAGCCCAGGAAACCTATAACACTGTGTCAGAAGAGCCCAGGAAACCTATAACACTGTGTCAGAGGATCCCAGTGAACATATAACACTGTTTCAGACCAGTCCAGGAATCCTGTAACACTGTGTCAGACCATCCGAGGAAACCTATAACACTGCCTCAGACTAGTCCAGGAAACCTGTAACACTGTGTCAGAGCAGCCCAGGAAACCTATAAAACTGTGTCAGACCAGCCCAGGAAATATATAACAATTTGTCAGACCAGCCTAGGAAGCCTATAACACAGTGTCAGACCAGCCCAGGAGACCAATAACACTGTGTCAGACCAGCCCAGGAAACCTATAAAACTGTGTCAGACCAGCCCAGGAAACCTACAACACTGTGTCAGATAAGCCCAGGAAACCTATAACACTGTGTCAGGCCAGCCCAGGAAACCTATAACACTGTGTCAGACCAGCCCAGGAAACCTATAACACTGTGTCCAGATGATCTGACCTATAACACTGTGACAGACTCGCCCAGGAAACCTATAACACTCTGTCAGGACAGAACAGGAAACCTATAATACTGTGTCAGGACAGCCCAGGAAACCTATAACACTGTGTCAGATGAGCAAAGGAAACCTATAACACTGTGCCAGACTCGCCCAGGAATCCTGCAACACTGTGTGAGTGCAGCCCAGGAAACCTATAACACTGTGCCAGTCCAGCCCAGTAAACCTATGTACTGTGTCAGACCAGCCCCAGAAACCCTATAACACTGTGTCAGGCCATCGGAAACCTATAACACTGTGTCAGACACTTCGTAGAAACCTACAACACTGTGTCCGACCTGTGTCAGGCCAGCCAGAAACCTCAACACTGTGTCAGACCATGGGAAACCTATAACACTGTGTCAGCCCCACCAGGAAACCTATAACACTGTCCAGAACAGCCCATGAAACCTATAAAACTGTGTCAGGCCACGGGAAACCTATAACACTGTGTCAGGAGATGAGCCCCAGGAAACCTATAACACTGTGTCAGTCAGCCCAGGAAACCTATAGCATTGTGTCAGGCCAGCCTTAGAAACCTATAACACTGTGTCCAGATGGCAGAAACCAACTATCACTGTGTCAGAAGAGCCCAGGAAACTATAACACTGTGTCACGCCAGCCCACATAACCTATAACACTGTGTCAGGCCCACTTGAAAACCTATAAGACTGTATCAGACTAGCCCAAGAAACTATAACACTGTGTCCAGCAGCCCAGAAACCCTATAACACTGTGTCAGATGACCCCATGAAACCTATAACACTGTTTCAGACCAGTCAGGAAACCTGTAACACTGTGTCAGACCAGCCCCGAGATTAACCTATAACACTGTGTCAGATGAGCCCATGAAACCTATAACACTGTTTCAGACCAGTCCAGGAAACCTGTAACACTGTGTCAGACCAGTCCAGTTAACCTATAACACTGTGTCAGGCAAGCCCAGGAAACCTATGACACTCTGTCAGACTAGCCCAGGAAACTTATAACACTGTTTCAGCCCAGCCCAGGAAACCTATAACACTGTGTCAGATGAGCCCAGGAAACCTATAACACTGTGAGAGACTCGCCCAGGAAACCTATAACACTGTGTCAGGACAGAACAGGAAACCTAAAATACTGTGTCAGGACAGAACAGGAAACCTATGACAATGTGTCAGACCAGCCCAGGAAACCTATAACACTGTGTCAAACCAGCCCAGGGAAACCTATAACACGCTGTCAGGCCAGCCCAGGAAACCTATAACACTGTGTCAGAAGAGCCCAGGAAACCTATAACACTGTGTCAGACTCGCCCAGGAAAAATGCAACACTGTGTGAGTGCAGCCCAGGAAACCTATAAACTCTGTGAAAGTCCATTCCAGGAATGGTATAAGACTGTGTCAGACCAGACCAGGAAACCTATAACACTGTGTCAGATGAGCCCAGGAAACCTATAACACTGTGTCAGACTCGCCCAGGAAACCTGCAACACTGTGTGAGTGCAGCCCAGGAAACCTATACCACTGTGTCAGACCAGCCCAGGAAACCTATACCACTGTGTCAGGCTAGCCCAGGAAACCTATAACACTGTGTCAGACTAGCCCAGGAAACTTATAACACTGTGTCAACCCAGCCCAGGAAACCTATAAGACTGTGTCAGACCAGCCCAGGAAACCTATAACACTGTGACAGAGCATCCCAGGGAACCTATAACACTGTTTCAGACCAGTCCAGGAATCCTGTAACACTGTGTCAGACCATCCGTGGAAACCTATAACACTGTCTCAGACTACTCCAGGAAACCTGTAACACTGTGTCAGAGCAGCCCAGGAAACCTATAAAACTATGTCAAACCAGCCCAGGAAATATATAACAATGTGTCAGACCAGCCTAGGAAGCCTATAACACAGTGTCAGACCAGCCCAGGAAACCAATAACACTGTGTCAGTCCAGCCCAGGAAACCTATAACACTGTGTCCGGACCAGCCCAGAAACCTATAACCTGTGTCAGACCCTCGCAGGAAACCTAACACTGTGTCAGACCAGCCTAGAAACCTATAACACTGTGTCAGGCCAGCCCAGGAAGCCTGTAACAATGTGTCAGAGCCAGCCCACATAACCTATAACACTGTGTCCAGACCCGCCAGGAAGCCTATAACACTGGGTCAGTCCAGCCCAGGAAACCCTATAACACACAATGTCACACCAGCCAGAAACCTATAATACTGTGTCAGCCGGCCCAGAAACCTATAACACTGTCAGACCAGCCAGGAAACCAATAACACTGTGTCAGTCCACTCCAGAAACCTATAACACTGTGTCAGACCAGCCCAGGGAAACCTATAACACTCTGTCAGGCCAGCCCAGGAAACCTATAACACTGTGTCAGACCAGCTCAGGAAACCTATAACACTGTGTCAGACCAGCCCAAGAAACCTATAAAACTGTATCAGCCCAGCCCAGGAAACCTATAACACTGTGTCAGAACAGCCCAGGAAACCTATAACACTGTGTCAGGCCAGCCCAGGAAACCTATAACACTGTGTCAGATGAGTCCAGGAAACCTATAACACTGTGACAGACTCGCCCAGGAAACCTATAACACTGTGTCAGGACAGAACAGGAAACCTATAACACTGTGTCGGACCAGCCCAGGAAACCTATAACACTGTGTCAGACCCTCGCAGGAAACCTACAACACTGTGTCAGACCAGCCTAGGAAACCTATAACACTGTGTCAGGCCAGCAGAAACCTGTAACAATGTGTCCAGGCCAGCCCACATAACCTATAACACTGTGTCAGGTGCCCAGTAAACCTATAACATAGGTCAGTCCAGCCAGGAAACCTATGTACTGTGCATCACACCAGCCCAGAGACCTATAATACTGTGTCCAGGCCGGCCCAGGAAACCTATAACACTGTGTTAGACCAGCCCAGAAACCAATAACACTGTGTCAGACCAGCCCAGGAAACCTTTAACACTGTGTCAGATGAGCCCATGAAACATATAACATTGTTTCAGACCAGTCCAGGAAACCTGTAACACTGTGTCAGACCAGCCCAGTTAAGCTATAACACTGTGTCAGGCAAGCCCAGGAAACCTATAACACTGTGTCAGACTAGCCCAGGAAACTTATAACACTGTTTCAACCCAGCCCAGGAAACCTATAACACCGTGTCAGAGCAGCCCAGGAAACCTCTATCACTGTTTCAGACCAGTCCAGGAAACCTGTAACACTGTGTCAGACCAGCCCAGGAAACCTTTAACACTGTGTCAGATGAGCCCAGGAAACCTATACCACTGTGTCAGGACAGAACAGGAAACCTATAGCACTGTGTCAGACCAGCCCAGGAAACCTATAACACTGTGTCAGATGATCCCAGGAAACCTATAACACTGTGTCAGAACAGCCCAGGAAACCTATAAAACTGTGTCAGACCAGCCCAGGAAACCTATAACACTGTGTCAGAACAGCCCAGGAAACCTATAAAACTGTGTCAGGCCAGCCCAGGAAACCTATAACACTGTGTCAGATGAGCCCAGGAAACCTATAACACTGTGACAGACTCGCCCAGGAAACCTATAACACTGTGTCATGACAAAACAGGAAACCTATAATACTGTGTCAGGACAGAACAGGAAACCTATAACACTGTGTCAAACCAGCCCAGGGAAACCTATAACACTGTGTCAGGCCAGCCCAGGAAACCTATAACACTGTGTCAGAAGAGCCCAGGAAACCTATAACACTGTGTCAGAAGAGCCCAGGAAAAATGCAACACTGTGTGAGTTCAGCCTGAGAAACCTATAACATTGTGTCAGTCCAGCCCAGGAAAGGTATAACACTGGAAGCCAGACCAGCCCAGGAAACCCAGGCAACACTGTGTCAGGGCCAGCACAGAAACCTATAAAACTGTGTCAGACGATCCCAGGAAACTAACATCACTGTGGCAGATGAGCCCAGGAAACCTATAATACTGTGTCAGACCAGCCCAGGAAACCAATAACACTGTGTCAGTCCAGCCCGGGAAACCTATAACACTGAGACAGACCAGCCCAGGAAACCTATAAAACTGTGTCCGACCAGCCCAGGAAACCTACAACACTGTGTCAGACCAGCCCAGGAAACCTATAACACTGTGTCAGGCCAGCCCAGGAAACCTATAACACTGTGTCAGCCCAGCCCAGGAAACCTATAACACTGTGTCAGATCAGCCCAGGAAACCTATAACACTGTGTCAGGTAAGCCCAGGAAACCTATAACACTGTGTCAGATGATCCCAGGAAACCTATAACACTGTGACAGACTCGCCCAGGAAACCTATAACACTGTGTCAGGACAGAACAGGATACCTATAATACTGTGTCAGGCCAGCCCAGGAAACCTATAACACTGTGTCAGATGAGCCCAGGATACCTATAACACTGTGTCAGACTCGCCCAGGAAACCTGCAACACTGTGTGAGTGCAGCCCAGGAAACCTATAACACTGTGCCAGTCCAGCCCAGGAAACTTATAACACCGTGTCAGATTAGCCCAGGAAACCTATACCACTGTGTCAGGCTAGCCCAGGAAACCTATAACACTGTGTCAGACTAGCCCAGGAAACTTATAACACTGTGTCAACCCAGCCCAGGAAAACTATAAGACTGTGTCAGACCAGCCCAGGAAACCTATAACGCTGTGTCAGAGCATCCCAGTGAACCTATAACACTGTTTCAGACCAGTCCAGGAATCCTGTAACACTGTGTCAGACCATCCGCGGAAACCTATAACACTGCCTCAGACTAGTCCAGGAAACCTGTAACACTGTGTCAGAGCAGCCCAGGAAACCTATAAAACTGTGTCAGACCAGCCCAGGAAATATATAACAATTTGTCAGACCAGCCTAGGAAGCCTATAACACAGTGACAGACCAGCCCAGGAAACCAATAACACTGTGTCAGCCCAGCCCAGGAAACCTATAACACTGTGTCAGTAGGGTGGCTTTTACATACGGAGGCGAATTTTTTTTTTTTGAGTTTGAAAAATCGGCCCATGGTATTAATGATGTAGTTCTATGTGCAAAATCATGTGATATCTTCAGATTTGAAAAGTTTTCATTTTTTGCTAGGTAAATTTTAACTTGAAATCTTATGAAAATTCAGTATTCCCACCTTTTTACCAACACCACTAAATAGCTTATTTAAAGTAAAGTAAATGTATCAGGTTAATTTATTAGGATGAAAATGATCCAGAATAGTGAAACGAATGATCTTGACACATTTATTAAATTTAATATTCCTTTAGAAAACAAAATCATCAAATACAAAAAACCGGTTTACTACTACTTACCTGGTGTTGCTGCACACCATAGAGAACATGTCTTTCTTGGTTTTGTTTCTACCATCACCTTCCTGTCAGACCACCTGAGCTCGGATGGTAGCTCTTCCCTCTTCCTGGTTGTGGCTGACGTGATTGCTGGCCTGCTTACTTGCTGTACAATGCTCTATACTCTGGGTGTGCGAGGGGCCAGGCAGGGACATGCATGGGGTTGTCCAGGAAAGCTCTGACTTGAACATTGGTGAGGCTGCAGGTATGAGGGGGCTCACTGCCAGCCTGGATGTTATCCAGATCTATGAGATCAGTGAGGGTCTTGGCACCTAGATTGACTTCAGGAGTCTTCCTGACCCTGAAGGAATTGTCACCAACTGATTCGTCATGCCCAGATCCTCTCATAAGTCTCATATCCAAGATCTTTTTGACTTACAGCAGAGCATTGTCTGCAGAACTGCCTCGGGATGAGCATACCAGGAAGATCTCCTCACAGTCTGCTCCACAATCTGAACAACCTTCCTTGGCTTACTCCTCAGGAGCTCAAGCTGGAAGAGAACATGCCTCGGACCTTCGGAGAACGATGACTTGACCTTGGTGTTGAACCAATTTGGCAAGTAGACACTCACGATGAATTGGACAATAAGTCTCAGGTTGTGAAGCTGGTTCCCTTTCAGTTTATGATGAACGACCCAAATTCTGCAGAACCTGAGAGCCGTTGTGAGCCACCTAGAATGTGAGACTGGACCTATCTGCAGGTAAGCAAGTCTATCAGGCATGACCCCAGTTTTGATGGCACTGCAAATCATGTAACCATAGTACTCGTCAGTACTCAGGTCGTCAATGACAGTATGTGCAAGCTCAACGAGTGGAGGGCCAACTGCATTTTTTTTCAAAGCTCGGATTTATTTCTAACTTCAGTGGCAGAGTCCAGCATCTTGCCAAGAGGACCAGACCATCTGTTGTTTGAAAGAGTCTTGCCATCCAGCTCCTGGATCAGATGTCTGAGTGGCAACTCGTTGGTGGAGGTCACAAACAATCCAGACCAGCTTCCTCCCAATCTTCCGCTCTATCCACTGTATGACCCCCCTACAATTCTGTGTTCGTAAGTTGCGCTGTCCCTCCAATGGCCTGCAGGGTCTGGTTCACGTTCCTCTCTGGAGCCAGTTCACAATGTTATCTGCCACTATCTCATTGGTTTCTGATGTCATCTTTTCTGGGAGGAAATGCCACAACACTTCCCTCCTGGTTCACTGCAGCAGGAGTAGTGTTCCTCCTTCACCATGGCAGGGAACAACTTGTCAGAATCTCCAACTTTCATGAACACTTTAGTGTCATCCCTTCTCCCATCAAAGAACAAACAATTGATTCCATTTTCTCTCATCCCCTTATCAAACTCCACTTCTAGGTTACTGACAAGTTTCTCCTGAGCTCTCCTTACTTTGTTATGATCTATCACCAGGTGAACATCATCAGGTGTTATCAAACCACCGTCAATCCAGGCAGCTGTTGCTATCTCTGCAGTTTCTCTGAGACCAGTGTGGTGTCGCATGCTGGCCACAGCTATGCTCGGGATATCTTTCCTATTTCGAATCTTATGCCTGGAAGGTTTGGGATCATTATT
>NW_024747903.1:0-7377 GCF_018991925.1 Homarus americanus | reverse complement strand
TTGAACATATAACCAACGACCTCGCCAGCAAAATCGAACCCTCGACCTACTGGGTGTGACTAGGAGCAACACTGGCTAGACCACAAGGACACTAAAACAGTTCCAAACTCTGTTATATTTCACACATAGCCTGTTCATCGAGCTGATGGCAGTTTCCCAATGAGGTTCATGCATCAGCTCCATGAACCAAAATATATATATATATATATATATATATATATATATATATATATATATATATATATATATATATATATATATATATATATATATATATATATATATATATATATATACACACAGTCAACCCTCACTTTACGCGGTCCCACATTCCGCGTTTCCACGTTTACGCGGTACCCTGCCGGAACCCAGGATGCTCACATTCCGCGGTGCGTGTACCCCTTTACGCGGAGAGTGTCCGGCTCGACGCTATTTTTAGATTCGCCCCACCCACCTGCTCCCGCCTCCTCCCTCCTCCGCCTGGGCAAGCCGCGCGGTAAGGTTGTGCAGTGCATGTCTCTGTTGCGTTATCACTGACGTCATATGACGTATCGGACTGTGATTGGCCATGCATCCCTACCTCCCTCTGCTGCTAGCTGTAATTGGCTTAAAGTATTATGACGTGTCCACCTGGGGGAGGGAGGGAGGGAGGAAAGACGACGCTTCACCTAGCCGCGGCAGTTTCATCCCTCCAGGCCACTCCGTGTATACGTGAATCCATTGTTCTGTGAAATGGCTTCCGCCAGACCACCACCACCACCAGAGAGAGACCTTTCCTTACCTGGACCCAGCCGCCCTAAGCCCAAGAAGACACGCCGTGGTCTAAACTACGAAGTGAAATACCAGATCATTCAAGATTTGGAGAAAGGAACACGGCAAGCTGATCTCGCGTGCCAGCATGGCGTCAACGAATCTACGATTCGCACTATCAAGAAGGATGCAGCCAAGATCAAAGAGCACATGAAAATCACAAAGTCTGCAGGTGCTTCAATGATCAAGTATTGCCAGAACAGGGTGCTGGCAAAGGTGGAAAATTTGCTGGTGAGTTATTTGATTCGTCAGGCGCGACGCAACATGGCGGTGGACACGCACTCAGTGCAGGAGTACGCACGTGAACTATACGCAGCAGTGTCACGTAAGCTGGGAATTGCAGAGCCCAAACCCTTCACTGCTTCCTCTGGTTGGCTGCATAGGTTTAAGAAGAGGAACAAGATCACCAACATCAACATTGGTGAAGAGGAAGCGAGTGCTGACCGTGTGGCGGTTAGAGATTTTCCTCCGTTCTTACGTGAGGTTATGGAGGAAGGACAGTACAGTGACGACCAGGTGTTTAACATGGACGAATCTGGTCTTTTCTGGAAAAAACTACCTTCCAAGTCCTTCGTTGTGAAGAATGCCAGCAGGATTCGGGGCCGGAAAATGCAGAAGGAACGCATCACCGTCCTGTTTACCACCAATTCCTCCGGTACCTGTAAGCTCAATTTATCGGTGATCCACACAGCCCGCAAGCTGCACGCCTACAAGAGCATGGACATGACCAAGCTAAATGTCCACTGGCTGACCGCACGTAAGGCATGGATGTTCTCTACACTGTCCCTCTCCTGGTTTGATGACTGTTTTGTTCCCGATGTAAAGAAATTCTGTGAGCGACAGAATGTCCCATTTAATATTTTGTTGCTGCTGGACAACGCACCAGGACACTCGCCCCTACTGTTAGATCGTCACCCCAACGTAAAAGTGGTCTTCCTTCCTCCCAACACTACGTCTTTAATCCAGCCCATGGACCAGGAGTTGATTTGCAATGTGAAAGCTGCATTCTCAACAAAAAAATTCCAGCCCCTGAACGACTACACCAACACCAGGGAAGAGTTGCGTAACCTGAGTGACACCACCACCGATAGCAAGAGCGAAGAAGATGAGGATCAACAGTTAGAACAGCAAAAAATACTCTTCAAACAATTCTGGAGAGTATTTAACATCAAGAAAGCTGTGGACTTCTTGGTGGAGTCATGGGATCAGCTGTCTATTGCTACAATTCGTCACGCATGGAGACATGTGTTGCATGGAATACCAGGTGAGAGGAGGAGTCAATCTGTGACTGGTGAGGTTCAGAATGTTGTAGTAGCAGTGGACCTTGCCAGAGAAGCTGCGCAGACTGTTACAGTTCCAGGCTTCTCCGAGACCACCAACGACGACATCCTGGAGGTGATCAGAAATCCTGAAGTGACTGCCGACGAGATGTTGGAAGAAGAACACGTCAGTGAAGAGGAGGAAGAAGGTGCGGCAGTCTCCGAAGAACACAATTTAAGTCATAGTGATATTAAGGGTGCCATGGAGTGTGCAGAGAAGATGAAGTCCTTCCTTTCCCGCGACAATGACGATGACTGCTATGAAGTCTTCCATAACCGGCTGGTGCAGGCTATGGAGCCGTACATCAAGGTGTATCACGACAACATCAACGCCAGCCGTCAGCAAAGCATAACAGATTTCTTCGCCCGCAACCCACCACAGCCAGCCCAAGCCAGTGATAGTGACAGTGAAGTTGACTTTGAGGGATTTGTCAGGGAAGCCCTGACAACTGTAAGTGACAGTGATGGTGATTCACCTGAGGGCCAGTAATCTGCCCTCTGCCTCGGAACCAGCCTCCATCCCCGTATGCCGACCCATCTCTTCTACTACCGTAAGTTACACCTAATTTTTAGTTTTCTAACCTTACCTTTATTTTTCCTATGTTAACCTTTATCTTCCTAACCTAACCTCTTCTATATTACTTGTTTTTTCATACCATCATAAAGTTAAGATAAATTTTTTACTACAACATAGTTGTGTGTCGTCAAAAAGTGGAGTTTGGGGATCGGCCCGGACTCCATTTCAATTAATCCCATATGTTATGTTATTCACTTTACGCGTTCCTCACTTTCCGCGGTACCCTCCGGGTTACATTAACCGCGTAAAGTGAGGGTTAACTGTATATTACTAAAAATGTGAATATACTGTTTTCTCCCAAACATTTCTCTGGTAGGGAGGGAGGGACCGACCCAGCTAGGGCGGAGGTAGGGTTGTAGTGGATTTCTCCCCTACAAATGCTGTTTGTCGCTGAGTAGCTGACCCCACCAATTCCCCAGTGTATGCCTCGTGGTCTAGTTCAACCAGCGCCGCCATACATCACGGAGCGGGGGTCAACTACTAAGCCACGCCTACCCCCCGCTATTTAAGACCTGACCTCGTGGTGACCTGTCTCTTTCTACCTACACCAACCAGCCAGCTACACCTCCTCCTCCTCCGCCGCTGCCTGGCGGCCCTCGCTCCCGCCAGCGAGCATGGCGACCCACAAGCTGTCCTTCTCTGAGCGTCCTCACCAACCAGCTCTCTCTACATCACACTTGTAACCATGCTGCCTTCCCAGCACCAAGCTGCATTGTACATCCAATACAACATGTATATAGAGAGCACATTGTGAGTTTCCTTTCTCCACTCCATCCTGAGTGTGAACCAAACATCTCTCATCCCACAGGGTATTTTGATTGACAGATAGTGTCCGTGAAGAATATTTTTGTTTATTTACTGAAGATATTTGTTTTAGCTCATAAAATTCATACAAATTTCCCGGCCAGAATATAATTTACATTGCTGGAATTCTTACAATATGATGATCATTTTGAATATAAACATCATGGATTTTGCATTAGACATACAAATTTGAGATCTAATGTAATAATTTGGTTTACACAAAGCAAATATTTTATCTTTTATGCAAAATATATGAAGTTTACATTCAAAATACAGTATTCCCTGACCTGCAAGGAATCCAGAAATGTCAATTATATTATCCTAACTTTAGTCTGAGGTATTATTTATTACTATATGTTAAAATCTAGTGTTTTCACCCAAACATTTCTCAGAGAGGTAGGAGCCAGTGAGCTGGAAAGAGGGGGGAGCAGCTGAGGCATTATTTGAACGGACATTACCTGAAGATCGTATTTCTTAATATTAATTCACCATCATTTTTGAGTTTTAAGTCGGCCAGTCTCATGTTCACTTTACGGTTTCACTTTCCCAAGAGCACTCGGGGTTTAATTGACCACAGAATCAAGTACTACTGTGTGTGTATATATATATATATATATATATATATATATATATATATATATATATATATATATATATATATATATATATATATATATATATATATATATATATATATATATATATATATATACACACACACACAGTGAACCCTCGCTTTACGCGGTCAATTGAACCCACGGAGGCCCTCGTAAAGCGAGAAACGCATAACGTGAACAACATAACATATGGGATTAATTGAAATAGAGACTGGGCTGACCCCCAAACTCCACTTTTTCAGACACAATACCTACATTGTAGTAAAAATAACATATTAATTTTATGATGGTATGCACACACAATTAATAATTAAGAGAAATATCAATAATGTTAGGTTTTTTAACACTTACATTAGTAGAAAAGATGGCTGGGCACACGGGGATGGGGCGTTGGTTCCATGGCAGAGGGCAGATTATTGGCCCTCACCTGTATCACTTGTATCAATTGTATCACTATCCACCACATAGGCTTGCAGGGCCTCTTTGTCAAACCCCTCAAAGTCCATATATGTCCATATCCTCACTATCACTATCACCGACTTGGGCCGGCTGTGGTGGGTGGTGGGTGAAGAACTCAGTAACGTTTTGATGACTGGGCGACCTTGTGCGCACCCTGCCCGCGCCGCTCTCCGCGTAAAAGAGTACATGCACTGCGTAAAGTGAACATTCCGGGTCTGGCAGGGTACCGGTTAAACGTGGAAACGCGTAAAAAAAAACTCGTAAAGTGGGGTAATACTGTATATATATTAGATTAATCGACCACATATGGGGGGAAGGGGCCGATGGATAATCCAAAAGGCCGGTTAATAGTACATAAAGTCTACGGAAATAAAACATACATTTTCAAAGTACCTTTCCCAGGGTTGGAAAAAATCATGATTTTTGTTCAATGCTCTGAATGCGACGATGAGCAATGCTACCTAGGTATGTTAATTCCCAGCCAATTCGCCAGGCCAACATACAGGTAATTAAAACATCTAATAATTACTTAAGTAATATTTGGAGGACACGTCGCTACCTGGCATTTAATTGCTATTTTGAAAGTCCCTCCTTCAACCAGCCTCCATGCGCACTGCGAAGCTCAACTCTTGCCTGGCGATTCAGCTATAAAACACACAAAGGGAAGCTCCGCGAATTTGTGTTCTAATTGCTGAAATACTCACCTCCGCAAGGATATTATATAAAGTATTTGTATTTAAGAGAACAGTGATGAAGTAGAGTGACTTTTATTTTGTTATATATCTCATTTATTGTATTTGGGACATTTTCTTATACGACTTTGGGTCAGCATGGCGACCAAAACACATATTCTTTGTGAGTCGTTTAGATCGTTGTGACTATTCCTTGCCTTTAAGTCCCTGGCTCGTCTTCACTAAAAGAGAATATGTGAATATATCTATTTATATATACTGTATACATATATATGTACTGTATATTGGTTACGATCTCTTTGTCCCAATTATTCACGTGCTAATATGAATACAATGACTGTCTCTCTCCCTACTCTTATGTACGTTCACAAAACCTTTGGGCTTCCGCCCTTGGGTTTCTATTTGTTCTCAGCAAAAAGGCCAGAGTTGAGTTTGTCTCTTCATAACTTTGATGTCCTCAGTAGCGGGTTCAAGCGAACTTTAGCGAGGCTGCTAGACTTAGCGTTCCTTCCGGAATGTTGACCTTCCGGTCTTACTAGCAATCTAGAGTTGTATTGAAATGGACTTTACACCTTCTATGGGTTATATGAGACCAATTCAGGGTGGAATACTCAACCCAATAAATATTGCTAGATTAACAGTGAACGTTGCTGCCAATAGAGCGCTATGTTAGTGGCTCAGCACTGTCAACCCTGCTGGGTGATAGTGCGCACGTAGGAATTTTCCCTTAAGTGTTTACTTGGGGATAATGTCTGTGCCCCTGATTGGCAACAAATAAAGATCTTGATGATCCCTCTCAATAAATGTTCTGAATGAAATTATTTTATAAAAACAAATTTAAATAAATAAGTTTCATTGAGCTAAGGGATACTTGATAAATAAGAGTCGGGAGACAGATACGAAATAGTGAGTTATTGTTTATATTGGTCATAGGAGTGACTTGTATAACATTAACTTACGAATAATATTACATTTATGAGTCATATTGATTAAGTTTGGGAGAAAATGCTTTCTCCCTTATTAATTATTATTATTACTTTGTGTTATAATGATAAAATGAGACTCATGGTATCCTCCTAGTTCAGATGAGTGATGTTCCACTGGAGGATGAAGGTCAGGGGCCGGATACTCAAAACACCTCATAAGTTACGTCTTTTAGCATGATACAGTACCAAAAGTCTTGCGCTGGTTAACGTCCGACCGAACAGCGTCCGATCGTATATACGTCCTTGGCCCCCAAACACCCCCCCCCCAAAAAAAAAAAAAAACGTGACGCCTGCTGGACCACCACTCCACGACCCCCTGACAGAGACACGATGATCCTCCCCATACTGGTCAGATATTATGTGTTAAAGGAATATGCTTCCTTACTTAGGCTTTTCTAAGCACTTGCCTACAGGTGAAATGTTAACCTACATCTATTAAGGATAAAATCTTTCACCAACAAATTGACAATAACACATTTGCTGTAATCAGACATATCTAGTTGCCTCAACAATTGCAAGTTGCAATTGGGGTTGCAATTTCAAAATCTGTGGCATGACTAAAAATAGTAAAGTTTCTGGTGCACTCTAAGATTAAGAGAGAAAACGGAGGACTCAGGCGTCCTGATGTGAGAGAAAACAGACTTGTATGACGGGGGACCAAATAAAAAAAGCATAGCTACATGTTTTGTGGACTACAGTATTAAGCGTACCCTTTTCATCACTTTGTAATAAACCTAGCCATGCCTATGTGTGTTTGATATTTACCATAGCATTATATATATATTTAGTGGGTATACATGGTCGTAAAATGGGAAACTTAGGGTTGGGTCTTGGGTGCCTGGAACCAATTAGAATAAATCCCATAGGTTCTGTACTTTCGTTATCGGCGGGGTCCCATTTAGGCGCGATAACCAAGGGATGACTATATATACTTGTGACACTCGCCAGTTGCTTTTGGTGTTATGGTACAGGGGTACCAAGTGACAGCACTAGGATCCCGCTTCCACTATCAAAGAATAAACAATTAAAATTTAAATTGAAAAAAAAAAACATCCAAATACATTACTATCCTACAAGAATCCCTCCAATGTAAGTTATATTCACCAGGGTCGG
>NW_024747902.1:0-9950 GCF_018991925.1 Homarus americanus | reverse complement strand
CTTTGTTATTCTCGATCAGGGGATTTTGTTATACTCGTTCAGGGGACTTTGTGATACTTGATCAGGGGACTTTGTTATACTCGATGAGGGGCCTTTGTTATACTCGACCATGGGACTTTGTTATACTCGATCAGCGGACTTTGTTATTCTCGATCTGGGGATTTTGTTATACTCATTCAGAGGACTTTGTTATACTTGATTAGGGGACTTTGTTATACTCGATCAGGGGCCTTTGTTAAACTCGATGAGGGCCTTTGTTATACTCGACCAGGGGACTTTGTTATACTCGTTCAGGGCCCTTTGTTAAACTCGATATGGGGACTTTGGTACTTTCAAATCAGCGGACTTTGTTGCCGCCCATCAGGGACATTATACTCGATCAGCGGACTTTGTTATACTCGATCAGCGGACTTTGTTATACTTGATCAGGGTACTTTGTTATACTCGATGAGGGGCCTTTGTTAAACTCGACCATGGGGCTTTGTTATACTCGATCAGTGGCCTTTGTTAAACTCGATCAAGGGCCTTTTTTATACTCGATCAGGGGACTTTGTTATACTCGATCAGCGGACTTTGTTATACTCGATCACGGGACGTTGTTATACTCGATCAGGGGCCTTTGTTATACTCGATCAGGGGCCTTTGTTAAACTCGATATGGGGACTTTGTGGTACTCGATCAGGGGACTTTGTTATACTCGATCAGGACCTTTGTTATACTCGATCAGGGACTTTGTTGTACTCGTTGAGGGACTTTGTTATACTTGTCAGGAACTTTGTTATACTCGATGAGGGCCTTTGTTATACTCGACCAGGGACTTTGTTATAATCGTTCAGGGACTTTGTTATACTCGATAAGAATTTGTTATACTCGACCAGGGAGTTTGTTATACTCGATCAGGAGACTTTGTTATACTCGATCAGGGGACTTTGTTATACTCGATCAAGGACTTTGTTATCCTCGATCAGGGGACTTTGTTATACTCGATGAGGGGCCTTTGTTATACCGACCAGGGGATTTTGTTATAATCGTTCAGGGGACTTTGTTTTAATTGAACAGGGGACTTTGTTAAACTCGATGAGGGTCCTTTGTTATACTCGATCAGGGGACTTTGTTATACTCGATCAGGGGACTTTGTTATACTCGACCAGGGGAGCTTGATATACTCGACCAGGGGACTTTGTTATACTCGATCAGGGGCCTTTGTTAAGCTCCATTAGGGGCCTTTGTTATACTCGATGAGGGCCTTTGTTATACTCGATTAGGGGACTTTGTTATTTTCAACTCAGCGGACTTTGTTGTCTCGATCTATGGACTTTGTTACACACTCGTTCAGGGGACTTTGTAATACTTTATTAGGGGACTTTGTTATACTCGATGAGGGCACTGTTAAACTCGATGAGACGCTTTGTTTATACTCGACCAGGGACTTTGTTATACTCGATCAGGGCCTTAGTTAAACTCGATTGGGGACTTTGTTGTACTCGATCAGGGGGCTTTGTTATACTCGATCCGGGAACTTTGTTATGCTCGATCAGAGGCCTTTGTTATAATCGTTCAGAGACTTTGTTATACTCGTTCAAGGAACTGTTATACTTGATCAGGAGTTTGTTATACTCGATGAGGGGGCTTTGTTATACACGATGAGAGGGCTTTGTTATACTTGATCAGGGGCCTTTGTTATAATCGGTCAAGGGACTTTGTTATACTCGATCAGAGGACTTTCTTATACTCGATCAGGGGACTTTGTTATACTCGACCAGGGGAGTTTGTTATACTCGATCAGGGGACTTTGTTATACTCGATCAGGGGCCTTTGTTAAACTCAATTAGGGGCCTTTGTTATACTCGATCAGGGGA
The DNA here is from genome assembly GCF_018991925.1 of Homarus americanus. Classification (NCBI taxonomy): domain Eukaryota; kingdom Metazoa; phylum Arthropoda; class Malacostraca; order Decapoda; family Nephropidae; genus Homarus; species Homarus americanus. Next base: position 8,091 of record NW_024747902.1, on the reverse strand, counting down.
CTTTGTTATACTCGATCAGGGGACTTTGTTATACTCGATCAGAGGCCTTTCTAATACTCGATCAGGGGACTTTGTTATACTCGATCAGGAGACTTTGTTATACTCGATCAGGGGGACTTTGTTATACTCGATGAGGGGGCTTTGTTATACTCGATCAGGGGACTTTGTTATACTCGATGAGGGGACTTTATTATACTCGATTAGGGTGCCATTTTTATACTCGATCAGGGGGCTTTGTTATACTCGAATCGGGGACTTTGTTATAATCGTTTAGGCGACATTGTTATACTCGATCAGGGGACTTTGTTATACTCGATCAGGTTACTTTGTTATACTCGACCAGGGGAGTTTGTTATACTCGATGAGGGGACTTTGTTATACTCGATCAGGGGAATTTGTTATACTCGATCATGGGACTTTGTTATATTCGATGAGGGGACTTTGTTTTTCTCGATCATGGGACTTTGTTATACTTGATGAGGGGCCTTTGTTATACTCGATCAGGGGACTTTGTTATACTCGACCAGGGGACTTTGTTATACTCGATCAGGGGCCTTTGTTAAACTCGATATGGGGACTTAGTTATACTCGATCAGTGGACTTTGTTATACTTTATCAGGGGACTTAGTTATACTCGATGAGGTGCCTTTGTTAAACTCGACCTGGGGGCTTTGTTATACTCGATCATTGGCCTTTGTTAAACTCGATCAGGGGCCTTTGTTATACTCGATCAGGGGACTTTGTTATACTCGATCAGGGGACTTTGTAATACTCGATCAGCGGACTTTGTTATACTCGATCAGGGGAAGTTGTTATACTCGATCAGGGGCCTTTGTTATACTCGATCAGGGGCCTTTGTTAAACTCGATATGGGGACTTTGTTGTACTCGATTAGGGGGCTTTGTTATACTCGATCAGGGACCTTTGTTGTCCTCGATCAGGGGACTTTGTTATACCCGTTGAGGGGACTTTGTTATACTCGACCAGGGGAGTTTGTTATACTCGACCAGGGGACTTTGTTATACTTGATCAGGGGCCTTTGTTAAACTCGATCAGGGGACTTTGTTGTACTCAATCAGGGGACTTTGTTATACTCGATGAGGGGCCTTTGTTATACTCGGCCAGGGGATTTTGTTATAATCGTTCAGGGGACTTTGTTATAATTGAACAGGGAACTTTGTTAAACTCGATGAGGGGCCTTTGTTATACTCGACCAGGGGACTTTGTTATATTCGTTCAGGGGACTTTGTTATACTCGATCAGGGGACTTTGTTATACTCGATCAGGGGACTTTGTTATACTCAACCAGGGGAGCTTGATATACTCGACCAGGGGACTTTGTTATAATCGATCAGGGGCCTTTGTTAAACTCCATTAGGGGACTTTGTTATACTAAGTGAGGGGCCTTTGTTATACTCGATCAGGGGACTTTGTTATACTCGATGAGCGGACTTTGTTATTCTCGATCATAGGACTTTGTTATACTCGTTCAGGGGACTTTGTAATACTTTATCAGGGGACTTTGTTATACTCGATGAGGGGCCTTTGTTAAACTCGATCAGGGCCTTTGTTAAATTAGATCAGGGGACTTTGTTGTACTCGATCAGGGAACTTTGTTATACTCGATCAGGGGCCTTTGTTATAATCGTTCAGGGGACTTTGTTATACTCGTTCAGGGAACTTTGTTATACTTGATCAGGGGAGTTTGTTATACTCGATGAGGGGGCTTTGTTATGCACGATGAGAGGGCTTTGTTATACTTGATCAGGGGCCTTTGTTATAATCGCTCAAGGGACTTTGTTATACTCGATCAGGGGACCTTGTTATACTCGATCAGGGGACCTTGTTATACTCGACCAGAGGAGTTTGTTATACTCGACCAGGGGAGTTTGTTATACTCGATCAGGGGACTTTGTTATATTCGATTAGGGGCCTTTGTTAAACTCGATTAGGGGCCTTTGTTATACTCGATCAGGGGACTTTGTTATACTCGATCAGGGGACTTTGTTATACTCGATCAGAGGCCTTTGTTATACTCGATGAGGGGACTTTGTTATACTCGATCAGGGGACTTTGTTATACTCGATCAGCGGACTTTGTTATACGCGATGAGGGACGTTGTTATACTCGATCAGGGGCCTTTGTTAAACTCGATCAGGGGCCTTTGTGATACTCGATCAGGGGACTTTGTTATACTCGATCAATGGACTTTGGTATACTCGACCAGGTGAGTTTGTTATACTCGACCAGGGGACTTTGTTATGCTCAATGAGGGGCCTGTGTTAAACTCGATGAGGGGCCTTTGTTATACTCGACCAGGGGACTTTGTTATACTCGATCAGTGGCCTTTGTTAACTCGATCAGGGGCCTTTGTCATACTCGATCAGGGGACTTTGTTATACTCGATTAGGGGACTTTGTTATACTCGATCAGCGGACTTTGTTATACTCGATTAGGGGACGTTGTTATACTCGATGAGGGGCCTTTGTTATACTCGATCGGGGGCCTTTGTTATACTCCATCAGGGGACTTTGTAATACTCGACCAGGGGTCTTTGTTATACTCGACCAGGGGAGTTTGTTATACTCGACCAGGGGACTTTGTTATACTCGATGAGGGGCCTTTGTTAAACTCGATGAGGGGCCTTTGTTATACTCGACAAGGGGACTTTGTTATACTCAATGAGGGGCCTTTGTTAAACTCGATGAGGGGCCTTTGTTATACTCGATCAGGGGACTTTGTTATACTCTATCAGGGGACTTTGCTATACTCGATTAGGGGGCTTTGTTATAGTCGATTAGGGAACTTTGTTTTGCTCGATCAGGTGACTTTGTTATACTCGATCAGCGGACTTTGTTATACTCGATGAGGGGCCTTTGTTATACTTGATCAGGGGACTTTGTTATGCTCGATGAGGGGGCTTTGTTATACACGATCAGGGGGCTTTGTTATACTTGATCAGGGGCCTTTGTTTTAATCGTTCAAGGGACTTTTTTATACTCGATCAGGGGACTTTGTTATACTCGATGAGGGGGCTTTGTTAAACTCGATGAGAGGGCTTTGTTAAACTCGATGATGGGCCTTTGTTATTCTCGATCAGGGGACATTGTTATACTCTATGAGGGGGCTTTGTTAAACTCGATCAGGGAACTTTGTTATACTCGGTGAGGGGACTTTGTTATACTCGATCAGGGGACTTTGTTATACTCGATCAGCGGACTTTGTTATACTTTATCAGGGGACTTTGTTATACTCGATCAGGGGACTTTGTTATACTCGATCAGAGGCCTTTGTTATACTCGATCAGGGGACTTTGTTATACTCGATCAGGGGACTTTGTTATACTCGATCAGCGGACTTTGTAATACTCGATCAGGGACGTTGTTATACTCGATCTGGGGCCTTTGTTAAACTCGATCAAGGGCCTTTGTGATACTCAATCAGGGGACTTTATTATACTCGATCAGTGGACTTTGGTATACTCGACCAGGTGAGTTTGTTATACTCGACAAGGGGACTTTGTTATGCTCAATGAGGGGCCTTTGTTAAACTCGATGAGGGGCCTTTGTTATACTCGACCAGGGGACTTTGGTATACTCGATCGAGTGAAGCGCTGTTAAAGCTCGATCAGGGGCGCTGTCATACTCGATCAGTGGCCTTTGTTATACTCGATCAGGGGCCTTTGTCATACTCGATTAGGGGACTTTGTTATACTCGATCAGGGGACTTTGTTATACCCGATTAGCGAACTTTGTTATACTCGATCAGGGGACATTGTTATACTCGATGAGGGGCCTTTGTTATACTCGATCAGGGGCCTTTGTTATACTCCATCAGGGGACTTTGTAATACTCGACCAGGGTTCTTTGTTATACTCGACCAGGGACTTTGTTATACTCGATGAGGGGCCTTTGTAAAACTCGATGAGGGGCCTTTGTTATACTCGACAAGGGGACTTTGTTATACTCAATGAGGGGCCTTTATTAAACTCGATGAGGGGCCTTTGTTATACTCGATCAGGGGACTTTGTTATACTCTATCAGGGGACTTTGCGATACTCGATCAGGGGGCTTTGTTATAGTCGATTAGGGAACTTTGTTTTGCTCGATCAGGTGACTTTGTTATACTCGATCAGCGGACTTTGTTATACTGGATGAGGGGCCTTTGTTATACTTGATCAGGGGACTTTGTTATGCTCGATGAGGGGGCTTTGTTATACTCGATCAGGGGGCTTTGTTATACTGATCAAGGGCCTTATTTGACCGTCTGCTGGACTTTGTTATACTCGATGAGGGGACTTTGTTATTCTCGATCTTGGGACTTTGTTAAACTGGATGAGGGGCCTTTTTATACTCCATTAGGGGCCTTTGTTATACTGGATCAGGGAACTTTGTTGTAATCGATCAGGGGGCTTTGTTAAACTCGATCAGGGGACTTTGTTATACTCGATCAGGACTTTTGTTATACCTCGATCAGGGGATTCCCGGTTATACTCGATCAGCGGACTCTTTGTAATACTCCCGATCAGGACGTTGTTATACCCCGATCAGGGGCCTTTTGTTAAAACTCCCGGATCAGGGGCCTTTGTGATACCTGATCAGGGACTTTTGGTTATACTCGATCAGTGGACTTTGGTATACTCGACCAGGTGAGTTTATATACTCGACAAGGACTTTGTTATGCTCAATGAGGGGCCTTTGTTAAACTCGATGAGGGGCCTTTGTTATACTCGACCAGGGACTTTGTTATACTCGATCAGTGGCCTTTGTTAAACTCGATCAGTGGCCTTTGTCGTACTCGATCAGGGGACTTAGTTATACTCGATCAGGTGACTTTGTTATACCCGATCAGCGGACTTTGTTATACTCAATCAGGGGACGTTGTTATACTCGATCAGGGGCCTTTGTTATACTCGATCAGGGGCCTTTGTTATACTCCTTCAGGGGACTTTGTTATACTCGACCAGGGTTCTTTGTTATACTCGACCAGGGGAGTTTGTTATACTCGACCAGGGGACTTTGTTATACTCGATGAGGGGCCTTTGTTAAACTTGATGAGGGGCCTTTGTTATACTCGGCCAGGGGACTTTGTTATACTCGATGAGGGGCATTTGTTAAACTAGATGAGGGGCCTTTGTTATACTCGATCAGGGGACTTTGTTATACTCTATCAGGGGACTTTGCTATACTCGATCAGGGGGCTTTGTTATAGTCGATTAGGGAACTTTGTTTTGCTCGATCAGGTGACTTTGTTATACTCGATCAGCGGACTTTGTTATACTCGATGAGGGGCCTTTGTTATACTTGATCAGGGGACTTTGTTATGCTCGATGAGGGGGCTTTGTTATACACGATCAGGGGGCTTTGTTATACTCGATGAGGGGGCTTTGTTAAACTCGATGAGGGGGCTTTGTTAAACTCGATGAGGGGCCTTTGTTAAACTCGATCAGGGGCCTTTGTGATACTCGATCAGGGGACTTTGTTATACTCGATCAGTGGACTTTGGTATACTCGACCAGGTGAGTTTGTTATACTCGACCAGGGGACTTTGTTATGCTCAATGAGGGGCCTGTGTAAAACTCGATGAGGGGCCTTTGTTATACTCGACCAGGGGACTTTGTTATACTCGATCAGTGGCCTTTGTTAACTCGATCAGGGGCCTTTGTCATACTCGATCAGGGGACTTTGTTATACTCGATTAGGGGACTTTGTTATACTCGATCAGAGGACTTTGTTATACTCGATTAGGGGACGTTGTTATACTCGACGAGGGGCCTTTGTTATACTCGATCGGGGGCCTTTGTTATACTCCATCAGGGGACTTTGTAATACTCGACCAGGGGTCTTTGTTATACTCGACCAGGGGAGTTTGTTATACTCGACCAGGGGACTTTGTTATACTCGATGAGGGGCCTTTATTAAACTCGATGAGGGGCCTTTGTTATACTCGACAAGGGGACTTTGTTATACTCAATGAGGGGCCTTTGTTAAACTCGATGAGGGGCCTTTGTTATACCCGATCAGGGGACTTTGTTATATTCTATCAGGGGACTTTGCTATACTCGATTAGGGGGCTTTGTTATAGTCGATTAGGGAACTTTGTTTTGCTCGATCAGGTGACTTTGTTATACTCGATCAGCGGACTTTGTTATACTCGATGAGGGGCCTTTGTTATACTTGATCAGGGAACTTTGTTATACACGATCAGGGGGCTTTGTTATACTTGATCAGGGGCCTTTGTTTTAATCGTTCAAGGGACTTTTTTATACTCGATCAGGGGACTTTGTTATACTCGATGAGGGGGCTTTGTTAAACTCGATGAGGGGGCTTTGTTAAACTCGATGATGGGCATTTGTTATTCTCGATCAGGGGACATTGTTATACTCTATGAGGGGGCTTTGTTAAACTCGATCAGGGAACTTTGTTATACTCGGTGAGGGGACTTTGTTATACTCGATCAGGGGACTTTGTTATACTCGTTCAGGGGACTTTGTTATACTAGATCAGGAGACTTTGTTATACTCGATGAGGGGGCTTTGTTATACACGATCAGGGGGCTTTGTTATACTTGATCAGGGGCCTTTGTTTTAATCGTTCAAGGGACTTTTTTATACTCGATCAGGGGACTTTGTTATACTCGACCAGGGTACTTTGTTATACTCGATGAGGGGCCTTTGTTAAACTCGATGAGGGGCCTTTGTTATACTCGACAAGGGGACTTTGTTATACTCAATGAGGGGCCTTTATTAAACTCGATGAGGGGCCTTTGTTATACTCGATCAGGGGACTTTGTTATACTCTATCAGGGGACTTTGCGATACTCGATCAGGGGGCTTTGTTATAGTCGATTAGGGAACTTTGTTTTGCTCGATCAGGTGACTTTGTTATACTCGATCAGCGGACTTTGTTATACTGGATGAGGGGCCTTTGTTATACTTGATCAGGGGACTTTGTTATGCTCGATGAGGGGGCTTTGTTATACACGATCAGGGGGCTTTGTTATACTTGATCAGGGCCTTTGTTTTAATCGTTCAAGGGACTTTTTTATACTCGATCAGGGGACTTTGTTATACTCGATGAGGGGGCTTTGTTAAACTCGATGAGGGGGCTTTGTTAAACTCGATGAGGGGCCTTTGTTATACTCGATCAGGGGACATTGTTATACTCAATGAGGGGGCTTTGTAATACTCGATCAGGGAACTTTGTTATACTCGGTGAGGGGACTTTGTTATACTCGATCAGGGGACTTTGTTATACTCGTTCAGGGGACTTTGTTATACTAGATCAGGGGACTTTGTTATACTCGATGAGGGGGCTTTGTTATTCACGATCAGGGGGCTTTGTTATACTTGATCAGGGGCCTTTGTTTTAATCGTTCAAGGGACTTTTTTATACTCGATCAGGGGACTTTGTTATACTCGATGAGGGGGCTTTGTTAAACTCGATGAGGGGCCTTTGTTATACTCGACCAGGGGACTTTGTTATACTCGATCAGGGGCCTTTGTTAAACTCGATCAGGGGCCATTGTTATACTCGATCAGGGGATTTTGTTATTCTCGATCAGGGGACTTTGTTATACTCGTTCAGGGGACTTTGTTATACTTGATCAGAGGACTTTGTTATACTCGATGAGGGGCCTTTGTTATACTCGACCAGGGAACTTTGTTATAAACGTTCAGGGGACTTTGTTATACTCGATCAGGGGACTTTGTTATACTCGATCGGGGACTTTGTTATACTCGACCAGGGGAGTTTTTTATACTCGACCAGGGGACTTTGTTATAATCGAGCAGGGGCCTTTGTTAAACTCGATCAGGGGCCTTTGTTATACTCGATCAGCGGACTTTGTTATACTTGATCAGGGGACTTTGTTATACTCGATGAGGGGCCTTTTTTATAGTCAATCAGGGGACTTTGTTATACTCGATCAGCGGACTTTGTTATTCTCGATCTGGGGATTTTGTTATACTCATTCAGGGGACTTTGTTATACTTGATTAGGGGACTTTGTTATACTCGATGAGGGGCCTTTGTTAAACCTCGATGAGGGGCCTTTGTTATACCTGATCAGGGGACATTGTTATACTCTATGA
>NW_024747901.1:0-28658 GCF_018991925.1 Homarus americanus | reverse complement strand
TTGTTATACTTGATCACTGGACTTTGTAATATTCGATCAGGGGGGCTTTGTTATACTCGACCAGGGGCCTTTGTTATGCTCGATAAGGGGACTTTGTTATACTCGATCAGGGGACTTTGTTATACTCGATCAGGGGCCTTTGTTATGCTTGACTAGAGGACTTTGTTATACTCGATCAGGGGACTTTCTTATACTCGATCAGGGGGCTTTGATATACTCGATCATGGGACTTTGTTATACTCCATCAGGGGCCTTTGTTATACTCGACCAGGGGGCTTTGTTATATTCGATTAGGGGACTTTGTTATACTCGACCAGGGGCCTTTGTTATGGTCAACCAGGGGACTTTGTTATACTCAATCAGGGGACTTTGTTATACTCGATGAGGGCACTTTGTTTTCCTCGACCAGGGGACTTTGTTATACTCGATTAGGGGACTTTGTTATACTCCATCAGGGGCCTTTGTTATACTCGACCAAGGGACTTTGTTATACTCGATCAGGGGACTTTGTTATACTTGATCACTGGATTTTGTAATATTCGATCAGGGAGGCTTTGTTATACTCTACCAGGGTCCTTTGTTATGCTCGACCAGTGGCCTTTGTTATACTCGACCAGGGGGCTTTGTTATATTCGATTAGGGGACTTTGTTATACTCGACCAGGGGCCTTTGTTATGGTCAACCAGGGGACATTGTTATACTCAATGAGGGGACTTTGTTATACTCGATCAGGGAGCTTTGTTTTCCTCGACCAGGGGACTTTGTTATACTCGATTAGGGGACTTTGTTATACTCGATGATTGGGCTTTGTTTTACTTGATCAAGGGCATTTGTCATAATCGATCAGGGGACTTTGTGAGACTCGATGAGAGGCCCCTGTTATACTCGATGAGGGGCATTTGTTATACGCGATCAAGGGCCTTTGTTAAACTCGATCAGGGGACTTTGTTCGACTCGATTAGGGGCCTTTGTTATTCTCGATCAGGGGACTATGTTATACTCGATCAGGGGCCTTTGTTATTCTCGACCAGGGGCCTTTGTTATGCTCGATCAGAGGCCTTTGATATACTCTATCAGGGGATTTTGTTATACTCGAACCAGGGGAATTTGTTATACTCGATCATGAGACTTTGTTATACTCGATCAGGGCCTTTATTATACTCGACCAGGGGGGTTTGATATTCTCGATCAGGTGACTTTGTTATACTCGGTAAGGGGGCTTTATTATATTCAATCAGGGGACTTTGTTATATTCGATCAGGGGACTTTGTTATACTCGATCAGGGGGCTTTGTTATACTCGACCAGGGTGCTTTGTTATACTCGATCAGGGGAGTTTGTTATACTCGATCAGGGGCTTTGTTTTCCAAGATCAGGGGACTTTGTTATACTCCATCATGGTCTTTGTTATACTCCATCAGGGGCCTTTGTTATACTCGACCAGGGGACTTTGTTATACTCAATCAGGGGACTTTGTTACACTTGATCAGGGGATTTTGTAATATTCGATCAGGGGGGCTTTTTTATACTCGAACAGGGGCCTTTGTTATGCTCGATAAGGAGACTTTGTTATACTCGACCAGGGTGCTTTGTTATACTCGATCAGGGGACTTTGTAATATTCGATCAGGGGGGCTTTGTTATACTCGACCAGGGGCCTTTGTTATGCTCGATAAGGGGTCTTTGTTATACTTGATTAGGGGACATTACTATACTCGACCAGGGAACTTTGTTATGGTCAACCAGGGGACTTTGTTATACTCAATCAGGGGACTTTGTTATACTCGATCAGGGAGCTTTGTTTTCCTCGACCAGGGGACTTTGTTATACTCGATTAGGGGACTTTGTTATACTCGATGATTGGGCTTTGTTTTACTCGGTCAAGGGCCTTTGTCATAATCGATCAGGGGAATTTGTTAGACTCGATGAGAGGCCCCTGTTATACTCGATGAGGGGCATTTGTTATACTCGATCAAGGGCCTTTGCTAAACTCGATCAGGGGACTTTGTTAGACTCGATTAGGGGCCTTTGTTATTCTCGATCAGGGGACTTTGTTATACTCGATCAGGGGCCTTTGTTATTCTCGACCAGGGGCCTTTGTTATGCTCGATCAGAGGCCTTTGATATACTCTATCAGGGGATTTTGTTATAATCGAACCAGGGGAATTTGTTATACTCGATCATGAAACTTTGTTATACTCGATCAGGGCCTTTTATTATACTCGACCAGGGGGGTTTGATATTCTCGATCAGGTGACTTTGTTATACTCGGTAAGGGGGCTTTATTATATTCAATTAGGGGACTTTGTTATATTCGATCAGGTGACTTTGTTATACTCGATCAGGGGGCTTTGTTATACTCGACCAGGGTGCTTTGTTATACTCGATCAGGGGAGTTTGTTATACTCGATCAGGGGGCTTTGTTATACTCGACCAAGGGACTTTGTTATACTCAATCAGGGGACTTTGTTACACTTGATCAGGGGACTTTGTATTATTCGATCAGGGGGGCTTTGTTATACTCGACCAGGGGCCTTTGTTATGCTCGATAAGGGGACTCTGTTATACTCGACCAGGGTGCATTGTTATACTCGATCAGGGGACTTTGTTATACTCGATCAGGGGGCTTTGTTTTCCTCGATCATGGGACTTTGTTATACTCGATCAGGGGACTTTGTAATACTCGATCAGGAGGGCTTTGTTATACTCGACCAGGGACCTTTGTTATGCTCGATAAGGGGTCTTTATTATACTCGATTAGGGGACATTACTATACTCGACCAGGGAACTTTGTTATACACGAACAGGGGATATGTTATACTTGATCAGGGGATGTGTTATACTCGATGAGGGGACTTTGTTATACTCGATCAGGGGGCTTTGTTTTCCTTGATCAGGGGTCTTTGTTATACTCCATCAGGGTCTTTGTTATACTCCATAAGGGGCTTTTGTTATACTCGACCAGGGGACTTTTTTATACTCAATCAGGGGACTTTGTTATATTTGATCACTGGACTTTGTAATATTCGATCAGGGGGGGCTTTGTTATACTCGACCAGGGGCCTTTTTATGCTCGATAAGGGACTTTGTTATACTCGATCAGAGGGCTTTGTTTTCCTCGATCAGGGGACTTTGTTATTCTCGATCGGAGGACTTTGTTATACTCGATCAGGGGACTTTGTAATCCTCGATCAGAATACTTTGTTATACTCGATCAGGGGACTTTGTTATACTCGACCAGGGGACTTTGTTATACTCGATCAGGAGGCATTGTTTTACTCGATCAGGGGACTTTGATATTCTCGATAAGGAGACTTTGTTATACGAGATCAGGGGACTTTATTTTACTCGATCATGGGCCTTTGTTATACTCGACCAGGAGACTTTGTTATACTCGATTAGGGGACTTTGTTATACTCGATGTGGGGGGCTTTGATATACTCGATCAGGGGACTTTGTTATACTCGATCAGGGGACTTTGTTATACCTGATGAGTAGGAGTTGTTATACTCGATCAGGGGACTTTGTTATACTCGATCAGGGTCCTTTCTTATGCTCGACCAGTGGCCTTTGTTATACTCGATCAGGGGGCTTTGTTATATTCGATTAGGGGACTTTGTTATACTCGATGAGGGGCATTTGTTATACTCGATCAAGGGCCTTTGCTATACTCGATCACGGGATTTTGTTATACTAGATCAGGGGACTTTGTTATACTCGATCATGAGACTTTGTTATACTCGATCAGTGCCTTTATTATACTCGATGAGGGGTTTTTTTTATACTCGACCAGGGTCCTTTCTTATGCTCGACCAGTGGCCTTTGTTATAATCGATCAGGGGGCTTTGTTATATTCGATTAGGGGACTTTGTTTTACTCGATGAGGGGAATTTTTTATACAGGATCACGGGCCTTTGCTATACTCGATCAGGGGATTTTGTTATTCTAGATCTGGGGATTTTGTTATATTCGATCAGGGCCTTTATTATACTCGATGAGGGGGCTTTGTTACACTCGACCAAGGTCCTTTGTTATGCTCGACCAGTGGCCTTTGTTGTACTCGATGAGGGGGCTTTGTTATATTCGATCAGGGGATTTTGTTATACTCGACCAGGGAACTTTGTTATACTCGATCAGGGGACTTTGTTATACTCGAAATGGGGACTTTGTTATTCTCGATAAGGGGACTTTGTTATACTCGATTAGGTGACTTTGTTATACTCAATCAAGGGCCTTTGTTATACTCGATCAAGGACTTTGTTATACTCGATCAGGGCCTTTATTATACTCGATCAGGGGGCTTTGTTATATTCGATTAGGGGACTTTGTTATACTCGATGAGGGGCATTTGTTATAATCGATCAGGGGCCTTTGCTATACTCGATCAAGGGATTTTGTTATACTAGATCAGGGGACTTTGTTATGCTCGATGAGAGGACTTTGTTATACTCGATCGGGGGACTTTGTTTTCCTCGATCAGGGGGCTTTGTTATACTCGTTCAGGGGACTTTGTTATACTCGACCAGGGGACTTTGTTTTACTCGATCAGGGGACTTTTTTATATTCGATCAAAGGACTTTGTTATACTCGATCAGGGGCTTATATTATACTCGATCAAGGACCTTTCTTATACTCGATGAGGGGACTTTGTAATCCTCGATCAGAAGACTTTGTTATACTCGATCAGGGGACTTTGTTATGCTCGACCAGGGGACTTTGTTATACTCGATCAGGAGGCATTGTCTTACTCGATCAGGGGACATTACTATACTCGACCAGGGAACTTTGTTATACACGATCAGGGGATATGTTATACTCGATCAGGGGATGTGTTATACTCGATCAGGGTCCTTTGTTATGCTCGACCAGTGGCCTTTGTTGTACTCGATCAGGGGGCATTGTTATATTCGATTAGGGGATTTTGTAATACTCGACCAGGGAACTTTGTTATACTCGATTAGGGGACTTTGTTATACTCGAAAAGGGGACTTTGTTATTCTCGATAATGGGACTTTGTTATACTCGATTAGGGGACTTTGTTATACTCGATCAAGGCCCTTTGTTATACTCGATCAGGGACTTTGTTATATTCGTTTCGGGGGCTTTCTTATATTCGATGAGGGACCTTTGTTATACTCGATTAGAGGACTTTGTTTTACACGGTAAGGGGATATGTTATACTCAATCAGGGGATGTGTTATACTCGATCAGGGGACGTTGTTATAGTCGATGAGGAGGCTTTGTTATACTCAACCGGGGGCCGTTGTTATACTCGATCAAGGACCTTTGCTATACTCGATCACGGGATTTTGTTATACTAGATAAGGGGACATTTTTATATTCGATCAGGGGACTTTGTTATACTCGATCAGGTGCCTTTATTATACTCGATCAAGGACCTTTGTTATACTCGATCAGGGGACTTTGTTATACTCGATCAGAGGACTTTGTTATACTCGATCAGGGGGCTTTGTTATACTCGATCAGGGGACATTACTATACTCGACCAGGGAACTTTGTTATACACGATCACGTGATATGTTATACTCGATCAGGGGACTTTGTTATACTCGATCAGGGGGCTTTGTTATACTCGAACAGGGTGCTTTGTTATACTCGATCAGGGGAGTTTGTTATACTCGATCAGGGGCTTTGTTTTCCAAGATCAGGGGACTTTGTTATACTCCATCATGGTCTTTGTTATACTCCATCAGGGGCCTTTGTTATACTCGACCAGGGGACTTTGTTATACTCAATCAGGGGACTTTGTTACACTTTATCAGGGGATTTTGTAATATTCGATCAGGGAGGCTTTGTTATACTCGACCAGTGGCCTTTGTTATGCTCGATAAGGAGACTTTGTTATACTCGACCAGGGTGCTTTGTTATACTCGATCAGGGGACTTTGTAATATTCGATCAGGGGGGCTTTGTTATACTCGACCAGGTGCCTTTGTTATGCTCGATAAGGGGTCTTTGTTATACTCGATTAGGGGACATTACTATACTCGACCAGGGAACTTTGTTATGGTCAACCAGGGGACTTTGTTATACTCAATCAGGGGACTTTGTTATACTCGATCAGGGAGCTTTGTTTTCCTCGACCAGGGGACTTTGTTATACTCGATTAGGGGACTTTGTTATACTCGATGATTGGGCTTTGTTTTACTCGATCAAGGGCCTTTGTCATAATCGATCAGGGGACTTTGTTAGACTCGATGAGAGGCCCCTGTTATACTCGATGAGGGGCATTTGTTATACTCGATCAAGGGCCTTTGCTAAACTCGATCAGGGGACTTTGTTAGACTCGATTAGGGGCCTTTGTTATTCTCGATCAGGGGACTTTGTTATACTCGATCAGGGGCCTTTGTTATTCTCGACCAGGGGCCTTTGTTATGCTCGATCAGAGGCCTTTGATATACTCTATCAGGGGATTTTGTTATAATCGAACCAGGGGAATTTGTTATACGCGATCATGAGACTTTGTTATACTCGATCAGGGCCTTTTATTATACTCGACCAGGGGGGTTTGATATTCTCGATCAGGTGACTTTGTTATACTCGATCAGGAGGCATTGTTTTACTCGATCAGGGGACTTTGTTATTCTCGATAAGGAGAATTTGTTATACGAGATCAGGGGACTTTATTTTACTCGATCATGGGCCTTTGTTATACTCGACCAGGAGACTTTGTTATACTCGATTAGGGGACTTTGTTATACTCGATGTGGGGGCTTTGATATACTCGATCAGGGGACTTTGTTATACTCGAAAAGGGGACTTTGTTATACTCGATCGGGGGACTTTATTTTACTCGATCATGGGCCTTTGCCATACTCGATCAAGGGATTTTGTTATACTAGATCAGGGGACTTTGTTATGCTCGATGAGAGGACTTTGTTATACTCGATCGGGGGACTTTGTTTTCCTCGATCAGGGGGCTTTGTTATACTCGTTCAGGGGACTTTGTTATACTCGACCAGGGGACTTTGTTTTACTCGATCAGGGGACTTTTTTATATTCGATCAAAGGACTTTGTTATACTCGATCAGGGGCTTATATTATACTCGATCAAGGACCTTTCTTATACTCGATGAGGGGACTTTGTAATCCTCGATCAGAAGATTTTGTTATACTCGATCAGGGGACTTTGTTATGCTCGACCAGGGGACTTTGTTATACTCGATCAGGAGGCATTGTCTTACTCGATCATGGGACATTACTATACTCGACCAGGGAACTTTGTTATACACGATCAGGGGATATGTTATACTCGATCAGGGGATGTGTTATACTCGATCAGGGTCCTTTGTTATGCTCGACCAGTGGCCTTTGTTGTACTCGATCAGGGGGCATTGTTATATTCGATTAGGGGATTTTGTAATACTCGACCAGGGAACTTTGTTATACTCGATTAGGGGACTTTGTTATACTCGATTAGGGGACTTTGTTATACTCGAAAAGGGGACTTTGTTATTCTCGATAATGGGACTTTGTTATACTCGATTAGGGGACTTTGTTATACTCGATCAAGGCCCTTTGTTATACTCGATCAGGGACTTTGTTATATTCGTTTCGGGGGCTTTCTTATATTCGATGAGGGACCTTTGTTATACTCGATTAGAGGACTTTGTTTTACACGATAAGGGGATATGTTATACTCAATCAGGGGATGTGTTATACTCGATCAGGGGACGTTGTTATAGTCGATGAGGAGGCTTTGTTATACTCAACCGGGGGCCGTTGTTATACTCGATCAAGGACCTTTGCTATACTCGATCACGGGATTTTGTTATACTAGATAAGGGGACATTTTTATATTCGATCAGGGGACTTTGTTATACTCGATCAGGTGCCTTTATTATACTCGATCAAGGACCTTTGTTATACTCGATCAGGGGACTTTGTTATACTCGATCAGAGGACTTTGTTATCTCGATCAGGGGGCTTTGTTATACTCGATCAGGGGACATTACTATACTCGACCAGGGAACTTTGTTATACACGATCACGTGATATGTTATACTCGATCAGGGGATGTGTTATACTCGATCAGGGGACTTTGTTTACTCGATGGAGGCTTTGTTGTACTCAAACGGGGCCCTTTCTTATACTCGATCAGGGGCCTTTGTTATTCTCGATGAAGGGACTTTGTTATACTCGATCAGAGGGCTTTGTTATACTCAACCAGGAGCCTTTGTTTTGCTCGATGAGAGGACTTTGTTATACTCGACCAGGGGCCTTTGTTTTCCTCGATCAGGGGGCTTTGTTATACTCGATCAGGGGATATGTTATACTCAATCAGGGGAAGTGTTATACTCGATGAGGGGACGTTGTTATAGTCGATGAGGAGGCTTTGTTATACTCAACCGGGGGCCTTTGTTATACTCGATCAAGGGCCTTTGCTATACTCGATCACAGGATTTTGTTATACTAGATCAGGGGAGTTTGTTATACTCGATGAGGGGGCTTTGTTATACTCGACCAGGGGCCTTTGTTGTGCTCGATCAGAGGACTTTGTTATACTCGACCAGGGGCATTTGTTTTCCTCGATGAGGGGGCTTTGTTATACTCGATTTGGGGACTTTGTTATACTCGAACGGGGGCCTTTGTTATACTCGATCAAGGACTTTGGTATATTCGATCAGGGGGCTTTCTTATATTCGATGAGGGACCTTTGTTATACTCGATTAGAGGACTTTTTTTACACGATCAGGGGATATGTTATACTCAATCAGGGGATGTGTTATACTCGATCAGGGGACGTTGTTCTAGTCGATGAGGAGGCTTTGTTATACACAACCGGGGGCTTTTGTTATACTCGATCAAGGGCCTTTGCTATACTCGATCGGGGGACTTTGTTTTACTCGATCAGGGGGCTTTGTTATACTCGATCAGAGGACTTGTACTCGACCAGGGGACTTTGTTATACACGATCAGGGATATGTTATACTCGACCATGGACTTTGTTTTACTCGATCAGGGGACTTTTTTATATTCGATCAAAGGACTTTGTTATACTCGATCAGTTGCCTTTATTATACTCGATAAGGACCTTTGTTATACTCGATCAGGGGACTTTGTTATCCTCGATCAGAGAACTTTGTTATACTCGATTAGGGGACTTTGTTAAACTCGACCATGGGACTTTGTTATACTAGATCAGGGGACTTTGTTATACTCGATCAGAGGGCTTTGTTATGCTCGACCAGGAGCCTTTGTTTTGCTCGATGAGAGGACTTTGTTATACTCGACCAGGGGCCTTTGTTTTCCTCGATCAGGGGGCTTTGTTATACTCGATCAGGGGATATGTTATACTCAATCAGGGGAAGTGTTATACTCGATCAGGGGACGTTGTTATAGTCGATGAGGAGGCTTTGTTATACTCAACCGGGGGCCTTTGTTATACTCGATCAAGGGCCTTTGCTATACTCGATCACGGGATTTTGTTATACGAGATCAGGGGAGTTTGTTATACTCGATCAGAGGGCTTTGTTATACTCGACCAGGGGCCTTTGTTTTGCTCGATCAGAGGACTTTGTTATACTCGACCAGGGGCCTTTGTTTTCCTCGATCAGGGGGCTTTGTTATACTCGATTAGGGGACTTTGTTATACTCGAACAGGGGCCTTTGTTATATTCGATCAAGGACTTTGGTATATTCGATCAGGGGGCTTTCTTATATTCGATCAGGGACCTTTGTTATACTCGATTAGAGGACTTTGTTTTACACGATCAGGGGATATGTTATACTCGACCATGGGACTTTGTTATACGAGATCAGGGGACATTGTTATACTCGATCATTGGCCTTTGTTGTACTCGACCAGGGGACTTTGTTATACTCGATTAGGGGACTTTGTTATACTCGATGTGGGGGTTTTAATATACTCCATCAGGGGACTTTGTTATACTCGATCAGGGGACTTTGTTATACCTGATGAGTAGGCTTTGTTATACTCGATCAGGGGACTTTGTTATACTCGACCAGGGTCCTTTCTTATGCTCGACCAGTGGCCTTTGTTATACTCGATCAGAGGGCTTTGTTATATTCGATTAGGGGACTTTGTTATACTCGATGAGGGGCATTTGTTATACTCGATCAAGGGCCTTTGCTATACTCGATCACGGGATTTTGTTATACTAGATCAGGGGACTTTGTTATACTCGATCAGAGGGTTTTGTTATACTCGACCAGGGGCTTTTGTTATGCTCGATCAGGGGGCTTTGTTATACTCGATCAGGGGACTTTGTTATACTCCACCAGATGACTTTGTTTTACTCGATCAGGGGACTTTTTTATATTCGATCAAAGGACTTTGTTATACTCGATCAGGGGCCTTTATTATACTCGATCAAGGACCTTTGTTATACTCGATCAGGGGACTTTGTAATCCTCGATCAGAAGACTTTGTTATACTCTATCAGGGGACTTTGTTATACTCGATCAGGAGGCATTGTCTTTCTCGATCAGGGGACATTACTATACTCGACCAGGGAACTTTGTTATACAAGATCAGGGGATATGTTATACTCGATCAGGGGATGTGGTATACACGATCAGGGTCCTTTGTTATGCTCGATCCAGTGGCCTTTGTTGTACTCGATCAGGGGGCTTTGTTATATTCGATTAGGGGATTTTGTTATACTCGACCAGGGAACTTTGTTATACTCGATCAGTTGACTTTGTTATACTCGAAAAGGGGACTTTGTTATTCTCGATAAGGGGACTTTGTTATACTCGATTACGGGACTTTGTTATACTCGATCAAGGGCCTTTGTTATAGTCGATCAGGGACTTTGTTATATTCGATCCGGTGGCTTTCTTATATTCGATCAGGGACCTTTGTTATACTCGATTAGAGGACTTTGTTTTACACGATCAGGGGATATGTTATACTCAATCAGGGGATGTGTTATACTCGATCAGGGGACGTTGTTATAGTCGATGAGGAGGCTTTGTTATACTGAACCGGGGACCGTTGATATACTCGATCAAGGACCTTTGCTATACTCGATCACGGGATTTTGCTATACTAGATAAGGGGACATTTTTATATTCGATCAGGGGACTTTGTTATACTCGATCAGGTGCCTTTATTATACTCCATCAAAAACCTTTATTATACTCGATTAGGGGACATTGTTATACTCGATCAGAGGACTTTGTTATACTCGATCAGGGGGCTTTGTTATACTCGGTCAGGGGACATTACTATACTCGACTTGGGAACTTTCTTATACACGATCAGGTGATATGTTATACTCGATCAGGGGATGTGTTATACTCGATCAGGGGACTTTGTTATACTCGATCAGGAGGCTTTGTTGTACTCAAACGGGGCCCTTTGTTATATTCGATCAGGGGCCTTTGTTATACTCGATCAAGGAACTTTGTTATACTCGACCATGGGACTTTGTTATACTAGATCAGGGGACTTTGTTATACTCGATGAGAGGGCTTTGTTATACTCGACCAGGGGGCTTTGTTATACTCGAACAGGGGATATGTTATACTCAATCAGCGGAAGTGTTATACTCGATCAGGTGACGTTGTTATAGTCGATGAGGAGGCTTTGTTATACTCAACCGGGGGCCTTTGTTATACTCGATCAAGGGCCTTTGCCATACTCGATCACGGGATTTTGTTATACTAGATCAGGGGAGTTTGTTATACTCGATGAGAGGGCTTTGTTATACTCGACCAGGAGCCTTTGTTTTGCTCGATCAGAGGACTTTGTTATAGTCGACCAGGGGCCTTTGTTTTCCTCGATCAGGGGGCTTTGTTATACTCGATCAGGGGACTTTGTTATACTCGAACAGGGGACTTTGTTTTACTCGATCAGGCGACTTTTTTATATTCGATCAAAGGACTTTGTTATACTTGATGAGGGGCTTTTATTATACTCGATCAAGGACCTTTGTTATACTCGATCAGGGGACTTTGTTATACTCGAACAGGAGACTTTGTTATACTCGATCAGGAGGCTTTGTTATACTCGATCAGGGGACACTACTATACTCGACCAGGGAACTTTGTTATACACGATCAGGGGATATGTTTTACTCTATCAGGGGATGTGTTATACTTGATCAGGGGACTTTGTTATACTCGATCATGGGACTTTATTATACTCGATCAGGAGGCTTTGTTATACTCAACCAGGGACTTTGTTATACTCGATCCTGGGCCTTTATTATACTCGATCAGGTGACTTTGTTATCCTCGAAACAGGGGAATTTGTTATACTCGATCATGAGACTTTCTTATACTCGATCGGGGCCTTTGTTATACTCGGTCAGGGGTATTTGTTATACTCAGCCAGGGGACTTTGTTATACTCAACCAGGGGATTTTGTTATACTCGATCAGGAGACTTTCTTATACGCAACCGGGGGCCTTTGAATACTCGATCAGGTGCCTTTATTATACTCGATCAAAGGCCTTTGCAATACTCGATCAGGGGACTTTGTTATACTCGATCAGAGGACTTTGTTATACTCGATCAGGGGCCTTTGTTATACTCGATCAGGGGACATTTCTATACTCGACCAGGGAACTTTGTTATACACGATCAGGTGATTTGTTATACTCGATCAGGTGATGTGTTATACTCGATCAGGGGACTTTGTTATACTCGATCAGGAGGCTTTGTTGTACACAAACGGGGCCCTTTGTTATACTCGATCTAGGGACTTTGTTAAACTCGACCATGGGACTTTGTTTTACTAGATGAGGGGACTTTGTTATACTCGATCAGGGTCCTTTATTATACCCTACCAGGGGATTTTGTTATACTCGATTAGGGGACTTTGTTATACTCGATGAGGGAGGTTTGATATACTTGATCAGGAGACTTTGTTATACTCGATCAGGGGACTTTGTTATGCTCGAGCAGTGGCCTTTGTTATACTCGATCAGGGGGCTTTGCTTTATTCGATTAGGGGACTTTGTTTTACTCGATGAGGGGTATTTGTTATACAGGATCAAGGGCGTTTGCTATACTCGATCAGGGGATTTTGTTATACTAGATCAGGGGATTTTGTTATACTCGATTACGGCCTTTATTATACTCGATGAGGGGGCTTTGTTACACTCGACCAGGGTCCTTTGTTATGCTCGACCAGTGGCCTTTGTTGTACTCGATCAGGGGGCTTTGTTTTATTCGATTATGGGATTTTGTTATACTCGACCAGGGAACTTTGTTATACTCGATCAGGGGACTTTGTTATACTCGAAAAGGGGACTCTGTTATTCTCGATAAGGGGCCTTTGTTATACTCGATCAAGGACTTTGTTATATTCGATCAGGGGGCTTTCTTATATTCGATGAGGGACCTTTGGTTTACTCGACCAGGGGCCTTTGTTTTCCTCGATCAGGGGGCTTTGTTATACTCGATCAGGGGATATGTTATACTCAATCCGGGGATGTGTTATACTCGATCAGGGGACGTTTTTATAGTCGATGAGGAGGCTTTGTTATACTCAACCGGGGGCCTTAGTTATACTCGATCAAGGGCCTTTGCTATACTCGATCACGGGACTTTGTTTTACTCGATCAATGGACTTTGTTATACTCGATCTGAGGACTTTGTTATACTCGACCAGGGGACTTTGTTTTACTCGATCAGGGGACTTTTTTATATTCGATCAAAGGACTTTGTTATACTCGATTAGCGGCCTTTATTATACTCGATCAAGGACCTTTGTTATACTTGATCAGGGGACTTGTTATCGTCGATCAGGTGACTTTCTTAAACTCGACCAGGGGAATTTGTTATACTCGATCAGGAGGCTTTCTTATACTCGATCAGGGGACATTACAATACTGGGACCAGGAAACATTGTTATACACGATCAGGGGATATGTTATACTCGACCATGGGACTTTGTTATACTCCATCAGGGTCTTTGTTATACTCCTTCAGGGGCCTTTGTAATACTCGACCAGGGGACTTTGTTATACCCCATCAGGGACTTTGTAATATTCTCGATCAGGGGCTTTTGTTATACCTGACCAGGGCCTTTGTTAGTTCTCGATAAGGGACTTGGTTATACCTTTTTTGATCACGGGCTTTGTTATACTCGATCAGGAACTTTGTTATACTCTGACCAGGGGACTTGTTGCGCTCGATGTGGGACTTGTTATACCTGGATCAGGGCATTTCTAAACCTCCTAACAGGGGAATTTGTTATACCTGATCAGGGGACTTTGTTATACTGGATGAGGGGGCTTTGATATACTCGATCAGGGGACTTTGTTATACTCGATCATGGGACTTTGTTATACCCGATGATTAGGCTTTGTTATACTCGATCAGGAGACTTTGTTATGCTCGACCAGGGTCCTTTGTTTTGCTTGACCAGTGGCCTTTGTTATACTCGATTAGAGGACTTTGTTATACACGATCAGGGGACTTTGTTTTACTCGATTAGGGGACTTTTTTATATTCGATCAGTGGACTTTGTTATACTCGATGAGGGGCCTTTATTATACTCGATCAGGCGGCTTTGTTATACTCGATGAGGGGACATTACTATAGTCGACCAGGGAACTTTGTTATACTCGACCATGTGACTTTGTTATACTCGACCAGGGACCTTTGTTATACACGATCAGGGGACTTTGTTATACTCGATCAGAGGACTTGGTTATACTCGATCAGGGGACTTTGTTATACTCGACCAGGGGATGTGTTATACTCGATCAGTGGACTTTGTTATACTCGATCAGGAGGCTTTGTTATACTCGATCAGGTGACTTTGTTATACTCGACCATGTGACTTTGTTATACTCGACCCGGGGCCTTTGTTATACACGATGAGGGGACTTTGTTATACTCGATCAGAGGACTTGGTTATACTCGATCAAGGGCATTTGTTATACTCGATCATGGGCCTTTGTTATACTCGACCAGGGAACTTTGTTATACTCGATTAGGGGACTTTGTTATACTTGAAAAGGGGACTTTGTTATTCTCGATAAGGGGACTTTGTTATATTTGATTAGGGGCGTTTGTTATACTCGATCAAGCGCCTTTGTTATACTCGATTAGGGGCCTTTGTTATACTCGATTAGAGGACTTTGTTATACACGATCAGGGGATATGTTATACTCCATCAGGGGATGTGTTATACTCGATCAGGGAACGTTGTTATACTCGATGAGGAGGCTTTGTTATACTCAACCGGGAGCCTTTGATATACTCCATCAGGGGCCTTTGTTATTCTCGATTTTGAGACTTTGTTATACTCAATCAGGGGAAATGTTATACTCGATCAGGGGACGTTGTTATAGTCGATGAGGAGGCTTTGTTATACTCAACCGGGGGCCTTTGTTATACTCGATCAAGGGCCTTTGCTATACTCGATCACGGGATTTTGTTATACTAGATCAGGGGAGTTTGTTATACTTGATCAGAGGGCTTTGTTATACTCGACCAGGGGCCTTTGTTTTGCTCGATCAGAGGACTTTGTTATACTCGACCAGGGGCCTTTGCTTTCCTCGATCAGGGGGCTTTGTTATACTCGATTAGGGGACTTTGTTATACTCGAACAGGGGCCTTTGTTATACTCGATCAAGGACTTTGGTATATTCGATGAGGGGGCTTTCTTATATTCGATCAGGGACCTTTGTTATACTCGATTAGAGGACTTGGTTTTACACGATCAGGGTATATGTTATACTCAATCAGGGGATGTGTTCTACTTCACCAGGGGACGTTGTTATAGTCGATGAGGAGGCTTTGTTGTACTCAACCGGGGGCTTTTGTTATACTCGATCAAGGGCCTTTGCTATACTCGATCGGGGAACTTTGTTTTACTCGATCAGGGGGCTTTGTTATACTCGATGAGAGGACTTTGTTATACTTGACCAGGGTACTTTGTTTTACTCGATCAGGGGACTTTTTTATATTCGATCAAAGGACTTTGTTATACTCGATCAGTGGCCTTTATTATACTCGATCAAGGACCTTTGTTATACTCGATCAGGAGGCTTTGTTATACTCGATCAAGGGACATTACAATACTCGACCAGGGAACTTTGTTATACACGATCAGGGATATGTTATACTCGACCATGGGACTTTGTTATACGAGATCAGGGGACATTGTTATACTCGATCATGGGCCTTTGTTGTACTCGACCATGGGACTTTGTTATACTCGATTAGGGGACTTTGTTATACTCGATGTGGGGGTTTTGATATACTCCATCAGGGGACTTTGTTATACTCGACCAGGGGACTTTGTTATACCTGATGAGTAGGCTTTGTTATACTCGATCAGGGGACTTTGTTATACTCGACCAGGGTCCTTTCTTATGCTCGACCAGTGGCCTTTGTTATACTCGATCAGGGGGCTTTGTTATATTCGATTAGGGGACTTTGTTGTACTCGATGAGGGGCATTTGTTATACTCGATCAAGGGCCTTTGCTATACTCGATCACGGGATTTTGTTATACTAGATCAGGGGACTTTGTTATACTCGATCAGAGGGCTTTGTTATACTCGACCAGGGGCCTTTGTTTTGCTCGATCAGATGACTTTGTTATAGTCGACCAGGGACCTTTGTTATACTCGATTAGAGGACTTTGTTTTACACGATCAGGGGATATGTTATACTCAATCAGGGGATGTGTTATACTCGATCTGGGGACGTTGTTATAGTCGATGAGGGGGCTTTGTTATACTCAACCGGGGACCGTTGTTATACTCGATCAAGGACCTTTGCTATACTCGATCACGGGATTTTGTTATACTAGATAAGGGGACATTTATATATTCGATCAGGGGACTTTGTTATACTCGATCAGGTGCCTTTATTATACTCCATCAAGGACCTTTGTTATACTCGATCAGGGGACTTTGTTATACTCGATCAGTGGACTTTGTTATACTCGATCAGGGGGCTTTGTCATACTCGATCAGGGGACATTACTATACTCGACCAGGGAACTTTGTTATACACGATCAGGTGATATGTTGTACTCGATCAGGGGATGTGTTATACTCGATCAGGGACTTTGTTATACTCGATCAGGAGGCTTTGTTGTACTCAAACGGGGCCCTTTGTTATACTCGATCAGGGGCCTTTGTTATACTCGATCAAGGGACTTTGTTTTACTCGACCATGGGACTTTGTTATACTAGATTAGGGGACTTTGTTATACTCGATGAGAGGGCTTTGTTATACTCGACCAGGAGCCTTTGTTTTGCTCGATTAGAGGACTTTGTTATACTTGACCAGGGGCCTTTGTTTTCCTCGATCAGGGGGCTTTGTTATACTCGAACAGGGGATATGTTATACTCAATCAGGGGAAGAGTTATACTCGATCAGGGGACGTTGTTATAGTCGATGAGGAGGCTTTGTTATACTCAACCGAGGGCCTTTGTTATACTCGCTCAAGGGCCTTTGCTATACTCGATCACGGGATTTTGTTATACTAGATCAGGGGACTTTGTTATACTCGATTAGAGGGCTTTGTTATACTCGACCAGGAGCCTTTGTTTTGCTCGATCAGAGGAATTTGTGATAGTCGACCAGGGGCCTTTGTTTTCCTCGATCAGGGGGCTTTGTTATACTCGATCAGGGGACTTTGTTATACTCGAACAGGGGACTTTGTTTTACTCGATCAGGGGACTTTTTTAAATTCGATCAAAGGACTTTGTTATACTCGATGAGGGGCTTTTATTTTACTCGATCAAGGACCTTTGTTATACTCGATGAGGGGACTTTGTTATCCTCAATCAGAAGACTTTGTTATACTCGAACAGGGGACTTTGTTATACTCGAAGAGGGGACTTTGTTATACTCGATCAGGAGGCTTTGTTATACTCGATCAGGGGACATTACTATACTCGACCAGGGAACTTTGTTATACACGATCAGGGGATATGTTTTACTCGATCAGGGGATGTGTTATACTCGATCAGGGGACTTTGTTATACTCGAGCATGGGCCTTTATTATACTCGATCAGGAGGCTTTGTTATACTCAATCAGGGCCTTTGTTATACTCGATCCTGGGCCTTTATTATACTCGATCAGGTGACTTTGTTATACTCGAAACAGGGGAATTTGTTATACTCGATCATGAGACTTTCTTATACTCGATCGGGGCCTTTGTTATACTCGGTCAGGGGTATTTGTTATACTCAACCAGGGGACTTTGTTATACTCGACCAGGGGACTTTGTTATATTCGATGAGGAGGCTTTGTTATACTCGATCAGGGGACTTTGTTATACTCGATCAGGAGACTTTCTTATACTCAACCGGGTGCCTTTGTTATACTCGATCAGGTGCCTTTATTATACTCGATCAAGGGCCTTTGCTATACTCGATCAGGGGACTTTGTTATACTATACTCGATCGATCAGGGGCCTTTGTTATACTCGATCAGGGGACATTTCTATACTCGACCAGGGAACTTTGTTATACACGATCAGGTGATTTGTTATACTCGATCAGGTGATGTGTTATACTCGATCAGGGGACTTTGTTATACTCGATCAGGAGGCTTTGTTGTACACAAACGGGGCCCTTTGTTATACTCGATCTAGGGACTTTGTTATACTCGACCATGGGACTTTGTTTTACTAGATGAGGGGACTTTGTTATACTCGATCAGGGTCCTTTATTATACCCTACCAGGGGATTTTGTTATACTCGATTAGGGGACTTTGTTATACTCGATGAGGGAGGTTTGATATACTTGATCAGGAGACTTTGTTATACTCGATCAGGGGACTTTGTTATGCTCGAGCAGTGGCCTTTGTTATACTCGATCAGGGGGCTTTGGTTTATTCGATTAGGGGACTTTGTTTTACTCGATGAGGGGTATTTGTTATACAGGATCAAGGGCGTTTGCTATACTCGATCAGGGGATTTTGTTATACTAGATCAGGGGATTTTGTTATACTCGATTACGGCCTTTATTATACTCGATGAGGGGGCTTTGTTACACTCGACCAGGGTCCTTTGTTATGCTCGACCAGTGGCCTTTGTTGTACTCGATCAGGGGGCTTTGTTATATTCGATTATGGGATTTTGTTATACTCGACCAGGGAACTTTGTTATACTCGATCAGGGGACTTTGTTATACTCGATCAGGAGACTTTCTTATACTCAACCGGGTGCCTTTGTTATACTCGATCAGGTGCCTTTATTATACTCGATCAAGGGCCTTTGCTATACTCGATCAGAGGACTTTGTTATACTCGATCAGGGGCCTTTGTTATACTCGATTAGGGGACATTTCTATACTCGACCAGGGAACTTTGTTATACACGATCAGGTGATTTGTTATACTCGATCAGGTGATGTGTTATACTCGATCAGGGGACTTTGTTATACTCGATCAGGAGGCTTTGTTGTACACAAACGGGGCCCTTTGTTATACTCGATCTAGGGACTTTGTTATACTCGACCATGGGACTTTGTTTTACTAGATCAGGGGACTTTGTTATACTCGATCAGGGTCCTTTATTATACCCTACCAGGGGATTTTGTTATACTCGATTAGGGGACTTTGTTATACTCGATGAGGGAGGTTTGATATACTTGATCAGGAGACTTTGTTAACTCGATCAGGGGACTTTGTTATGCTCGAGCAGTGGCCTTTGTTATACTCGATCAGGGGGCTTTGGTTTATTCGATTAGGGGACTTTGTTTTACTCGATGAGGGGTATTTGTTATACAGGATCAAGGGCGTTTGCTATACTCGATCAGGGGATTTTGTTATACTCGATTACGGCCTTTATTATACTCGATGAGGGGGCTTTGTTACACTCGACCAGGGTCCTTTGTTATGCTCGACCAGTGGCCTTTGTTGTACTCGATCAGGGGGCTTTGTTATATTCGATTATGGGATTTTGTTATACTCGACCAGGGAACTTTGTTATACTCGATCAGGGGACTTTGTTATACTCGAAAAGGGGACTCTGTTATTCTCGATAAGGGGCCTTTGTTATACTCGATCAAGGACTTTGTTATATTCGATCAGGGGGCTTTCTTATATTCGATGAGGGACCTTTGGTTTACTCGACCAGGGGCCTTTGTTTTCCTCGATCAGGGGGCTTTGTTATACTCGATCAGGGGATATGTTATACTCAATCAGGGGATGTGTTATACTCAACCGGGGGCGTTTGTTATACTCGATCATGGTCCTTTGTTATACTCGACCAGGGGCCTTTGTTATGCTCGATCAGAGGACTTTGTTATACTCGATCGGGGGACTTTGTTTTTCTCGATGAGGGGGCTTTGTTATACGCGATCATGGGACTTTGTTATACTCGATCAGGGGACTTTGTTTTACTCAATCTGGGGACTTTTTTATATTCGATCAGGGGACTTTGTTATACTTGATGAAGGGGCTTTGTTATACTCGATCAGAGGACTTTATTATACTCGATCAAGGGCATTTGTTATACTCGATCATGGGCCTTTGTTATACTCGATCAGCGGGCTTTGTTATACTCGACCAGGGACTTTGTTATACTCGAAAAGGGGACTTTGTTATTCTCGATAAGGGGACTTTGTTATATTCGATTAGGGGAGTTTGTTATACTCGATGAAGGGCCTTTGTTATACTCAATCACGGGCCTTTGTTATACTTGATCAGGGGACTTTGTTATACTCGATCAGAGGACTTTGTTATACTCGATCATGGGACATTGTTATACTCGACCAGGGGACTTTGTTATACCCGATCAGGCGGCTTTGTTATACTTGATCAGGGGACATTGTTATACTCGACCAGGGGACTTTGTTATACTATATCAGGGGCTTTTGATATAATCGAACCAGGGGAATTTGATATACTCGATCATGAGACTTCGTTATACTTGATTAGGGGCCTTTGTTATACTCGATCAGGGGGCTTTGTTATACTCGATCAGGGGACATTACTATACTCGACCAGGGAACTTTGTTATACACGATCAGGTGATATGTTATACTCGATCAGGGGATGTGTTATACTCGATCAGGGGACTTTGTTATACTCGATCAGGAGGCTTTGTTGTACTCAAACGGGGACCTTTGTTATACTCGATCAGGGGCCTTAGTTATACTCGATGAAGTGACTTTGTTATACTCGACCATGGGACTTTGTTATACTCGATCAGAGGGCTTTGTTATACTCAACCAGGAGCCTTTGTTTTGCTCGATCAGAGGACTTTGTTTTACTCGACCAGGGGCATTTGTTTTCCTCGATTAGGGGGCTTTGTTATACTCGATCAGGGGATATGTTATGCTCAATCAGGGGAAGTGTTATACTCGATCAGGGGACGTTGTTATAGTCGATGAGGAGGCTTTGTTATACTCAACCGGGGGCCTTTGTTATACTCGATCAAGGGCCTTTGCTCTACTCGATCACGGGATTTTGTTATACTATATCAGGGGACTTTGTTATACTCGATCAGAGAGCTTTGTTATACTCGACCAGGAGCCTTTGTTTTGCTCGATCAGAGGACTTTGTTATACTCGACGAGGGGCCTTTGTTTTCCTCGATCAGGGGGCTTTGTTATACTCGATCAGGGGACTTTGTTATGCTCGATCAAGGACTTTGTTATATTCGATTAAAGGCTTTCTTATATTCGATCAGGGACCTTTGTTATACTCGATTAGAGGACTTTCTTATACACGATCAGGGGATATGTTATACTCAATCAGGGGATGTGTTATACTCGATCAGGGGACGTTGTTATAGTCGATGAGGAGGCTTTGTTATACTCAACCGGGGGACTTTGTTATACGATCGGGCGTCCTTTATTAAGGCTCGGACATGAGCCTGTTACATTAGATTAGGGGACTTTAAATATACTTATCAGAGGTGTTTCGTTATACTCTAATGTGACATATAATATGTTTTATCAGGGAAACTAGTTATACGCGATCAGATATGTTATACTTTCTGACTGATGACCTTGTTATATGAGATCAGACTTGGCATAGCTCTCGATATGGGGCGCTTGTTGCACGACCAGGACTGCCGCGCCTCGGTCAGAGCTTGTTACCCGGATGAGTAGGTTTAGCAGGAATGATCAGTAATTTAAATATATTCTACCAGGTCCTTTTGTTTGACCAGTGGCCTTTGTTATACTCGATCAGGGAGCTTTGTGATATTCGATTAGGGGACTTTGTTATACTCGATGAGGGGCATTTGTTATATTCGATCAAGGGCCTTTGCTATATTCGATCATGGGATTTTGTTATACTAGATCAGGGGACTTTGTTATACTCGATCAGAGGGCTTTGTTATACTCGACCAGGGGCCTTTTTTATGCTCGATCAGAGGACTTTGTTATACTCGATCAGGATGACTTTGTTATACTCGACCAGGGGACTTTGTTTTACTCGATTAGGGGACTTTTTTATATTCGATCAAAGGACTTTGTTATACTCGATCAGGGGCCTTTATTATACTCGAACAAGGACCTTTGTTATACTCGATCAGGGGACTTTGTAATCCTCGATCAGAAGATTTTGTTATACTCTATCAGGGGACTTTGTTATACTCGACCAGGGGACTTTGTTTATACCGATCAGAGGCATTGTCTTATTCGATCAGAAGTTATTAGATTTATCAGGGGACTTGTTACACACGATCAGGGGATAGCGTTATACCGACTGTGGACGTGTTATACCGATGAGGTCCCTTTGTTATGCCTCGAACCAAAGGGTTTTGCTGTGCTCGATCGTGGGCTTTGTTATATTTCGATTAGGGGATTTGTTGAGATGACTGTAAACCCTGAAGGTTTATCAGAGTGACTTCAGTTATGACGATCAGGGCCTTTATTAGAGCTTTGATCATAGATTTCAAGTTTCGATTTGGGGATTTTATTATACCGATCAAAGGGTCTTGCTTATACTGATCAGGATTTTGTTATACTCGATGAGAGACTTTTGCTTATACTTGATCATGGGACTTTATTATACTCGATGAGGGGTCTTTGTTATACTCGATTAGGGGACATTACTATACTCGACCAGGGAACTTTGTTATACACGATCAGGGGATATGTTATACTCGATGAGGGGATGTGTTATACTCGATGAGGGGTCTTTGTCATACTCGATAAGGGGATTTATTTATCATGGGGCTTGGTTTCCTCGATAAGGGGACTTTGTTATACTCCATCAGTGTCTTTGTTTTTCTCCATTATGGGCCTTTGTTATACTCCATCAGGGTCTTTGTTATACTCCATTAGGGGCCTTTGTTATACTCAAACAGGGGACTTTGTTTTACTTGATCAGGGGACTTTGTTATATTTGATCAGGGAACTTTGTATTATTCGATCACGGGGGCTTTGTTATGCTCGACCAGGGGCCTTTGTTATGTTAGATAAGGGGACTTTGTTATACTCGATGAGGAGGCTTTGTTATACTCAACCGGGAGCCTTTGTTATTCTCGATGAGGGGCCTTGGTTATACTCGACCAGGGGACTTTGTTATACTCAATCAGGGGAATTTGTTATACTCGACCAGGGGACTTTGTTACATATCTTCTGATCGTGTATAACAAAGTTCCCTGGTCGAGTATAGTAATGTCCCCTGATCGAGTATAACAAAGCCCCCTGATCGAGTATAACAAAGTCCCCTGGTCGAGTATAACAAAGTCCCCTGATCGAGTATAACAAAGGACCCTCATCGAGTATAAAAAAGTCACCTGATCGAGCATAACAAAGACTAGTGGTCGAGTATAACAAAACCACCTGATCGAGTATAACAAAGACCCCTGGTTGAGTATAACAAAGCCCGCTGATCGAGTATAACAAAGTCCCCTGATCGAGTATAAAAAATTCCCCTTATCGAGTATAACAAAGGCCCCTGATCGAGTATAACACATCCCCTGATCGAGTATAACATATCCCCTGATGGGTCTAGGACAACTGGCCGCCGAGATCTGGCCGCAGCCCAACTGGCCGCGGGAAACTCGCCGCGGCCGACTGGCCGCCATATGGAACTTTTTGTTGACAACCTAACCTAACCTAACCTAACCTAACCTAACCTTACCTAACCTAACCTAACCTAACCAAACCTAACCTAACCTAACCTAACCTAACCTAACCTAACCTAACCTTACCTAACCTAACCTAACCTAACCTTTGAGAGCGCAAAAATAGGCGTTTGCAGTTTACCCCCAGTCCGCGGCGGCCAGTCGGCCGCGGCGAGTTTCCCGCGGCCAGTTGGGCTGCGGCCAGATGGCGGCGGCCAGTTGTCCCATTCCCTCCCCTGATCGTGTATAACAAAGTTCCCGGGTCGAGTATAGTAATGTCCCCTGATCGAGTATAACAAAGTCCCTTATCGAGCATAGCAAAGGCCCCTGGTCGAGTATAACAAAGCCCCCCTGATCGAATATTACAAAGTCCCCTGATCAAGTATAACAAAGTTTCTGATCAAGTATAACAAAGTCCCCTGGTCGAGGAAAACAAAGCACCCTGATTGAGTATAACAAAGTCCCCTTATCGATCATAACAAAGGCCCCTGGTCGAGTATAACAAAGCCCTCCTGATCGAATATTACAAATTCCCCTGATCAAGTATAACAAAGTCCCCTGATCGAGTATAACAAAGTCCCCTGGTCGAGTATAACAAAGGCCCCTGATGGAGCATAACAAAGACCCTGATGGAGTATAACAAAGTCCCTTGTTCGAGGAAAACAAAGTCCCCTCAACGCTTATAACAAAGTCCCCTGATCGAGTATAACAAAGTCCCTTGATCGAGTATAACAAAGGCCCCTGATCAAATATAACAAAGGCCCCCGGTTGAGCATAACAAAGCATCGTGATCGAGTATAACAAAGTCCCCTGATCGAGTATAACACATCCCCCAGATCGAGTATAACATATCCCCTCATCGTGTATAACAAAGTTCCCTTGTCGAATATAACAAAGTCCCCTGATCGAGTATAACAAAGTCCTCAGATCGAGTATAACAAAGTCCCCTCGTCGAGTATAACAAAGTCCTCAGATCGAGTATAACAAAGTCCCCTGGTCGAGTATAACAAAGTCCCCTGATCGAGTATAACAAAGGCCCTTGATTGAGTGTAATAAAGGCCCCTGATCGAGTATAACAAAGTCCCCTTGTCGAGTATAACAAAGTCCCATGGTCGAGTATAACAAAGTCACCTGATCGAGTATAACAAAGGCCCATGATCGAGTATAACAAACGCCCCCGAGTGAGTATAACACATCCCCTGATCGAGTATAATATATCCCCTGATCGTGTATAACAAAGTTCCCTGGTCGAGTTTAGTAATGTCCCCTGATCGAGTATAACAAAGGCCCCTCATCGAGTATAACAAAGTCCCATGATCAAGTATAACAAAGTCCTCTGATCGAGTATAACAATGTCCCCTGATCGAGTATAACAAAGACCATGATGGAGTATAACAAAGTCCCCTGATCGAGGAAAACAAAGCCCCCTCATCGAGTATAAGAAAGTCCCCTCATCGAGTATAACAAAGTCACCTAATCGAGTATAACAATGTCCCCTGGTTGAGCATAACAAAGTCTCAGATCGAGTATAACAAAGTCACCTGGTCGAGTATACAAAGTCCCCTGATCGAGTATAACAAAGTCCCCTGGTCGAGTATAACAAAGTCCCCTGATCGAGTATAACAAAGTCCTCAGATCGAGTATAACAAAGTCCCCTGATCCAGTATAACAAAATCCCCTGATCGAGTATAGCAAAGGCTCCTGATCGAGTATAACAAATGCCCTTTTCGAGTATAACAAATTCCCCTAATCGAATATAACAAAGCCACCTGATCCGGTATATCAAAGCCCCCTCATCGAGTATAACAAAATCCACTAATCGAGTATAACAAAGCCCCCTGGTCGAGTAAAACAAGGTCCCCTCATCTAGTATAACGAAATCCCCTGATCGAGTATAGCAAAGGCCCTTGATCGAGAATAACAAATGCCCCTCATCACGTATATTAAAGTCCCCTAATCGAATATAACAAAGCCCTCCTCATCGATTATAACAAAGGCCACTGGTCGAGCATAACAAAGGACCCTGGTCGAGTATAACAAAATCCCCTGATCGAGTATAACAAAGCCCTCTCATCAAGTATAACAAAGTCCCCAAATCGAGTATAACAAAGTCCCCTGGTCAAATATAATAAAGGCCCCTGATCGAGTATAGCAAAGTCCCCTGATCTAGTATAACAAAGGCCCCTGATCGAGTATAACAAAGCCCCCCGTTGAGTATAACAAAGCCTCTTCATCGAGTATAACAAAGTCCCCTGATCCAGTTAACACATCCCCTGATCGAGTATAACACATCACCTGATCTTGTATAACAAAGTTCCCTGGAATAGTATAGTAATGTCCCCTGATCGAGTATAACAAAGCCCCCTGATCGTGTATAACAAAGTCCTATAATCGAGTATAACAAAGTCCCCTGGCCGAGTATAACAAAGTCCCCTGATCAAGAATAACAAAGGCCCCTGATCGAGTTTAACAAAGTCTCCTTAGCGAGCCTAACAAAGGCCCCTGGTCGAGTATAACAAAGCCCCCATGATCGAATATTACAAAGTCCACTGATCAAGTATAACAAAGTCCCCTGAACGAGTATAACAAAGTCCCCTGGTCGAGTATAACAAAGGCCCCTGATGGAGTATATCAAAGACCCTGATGGAGTATAACAAAGTCCCTTGATCGAGGAAAACAAAGCCCCCTCAACGAGTATAACAAAGTCCACTGATCGAGTATAACAAAGTCCCTTGATCGAGTATAACAAAGGCCCCTGATCGAAAATAACAAAGGCCCCCGGTTGAGTATAACAAAGTCCCTTGATCGAGTATAACAAAGTCCTCATATCGAGTATAACAAAGATCCCTTGTTGAGTATAACAATGTCCTCAGATCGAGTATAATAAAGCCCTCTGGTCGAGTATAACTAAATCCCCTGATCGAGTATAACAAAGTCCCCTGGTCGAATATAACAAAGTCCCCTGATCGAGTTTAACAAAGTCCTCAGATCGAATATAACAAAGTCCCCTGGTCGAGTATAACAAAGTCCCCTGATCGAGTATAACAAAGGCCCTTGATTGAGTATAATAAAGGCCCCTGATCGAGTATAACAAAGCCCCATCAACGAGTATAACAAAGTCCCCTGATCGAGTATAACAAAGTTCCCTGGTGGAGTATAACAAAGACCCTGAACGAGTATAACAAAGTCCTCAGATCGAGTATAACAAATTCCCCTGGTCGAGTATAACAAAGTCCTCAGATCGAGTATAACAAAGCCCTCTGGTCGAGTATAACAAAGTCCCCTGATCGAGTATAACAAAGTCCCCTGGTCGAGTATAACAAAGTCCCCTGATCGAGTCTAACAAAGTCCATAGATCGAGTATAACAAAGTCCCCTGGTCGAGTATAACAAAGTCCCCTGGTCGAGTATAATAAAGTCACCTGATCGAGTATAACAAAGGCCCTTATTGAGTATAATAAAGGCCCCTCATCGAGTATAACAAAGTCCCCTAGACGAGTATAACAAAGTCCTCTGATCGAGTATAACAAAGGCCCTTGATTGAGTATAATAAAGACCACTGATCGAGTATATCAAAGTCCCCTGATCGAGTATAACAAAGTCCCATGGTCGAGTATAACAAAGTCACCTCATCGAGTATAACAAAGGCCCATGATCGAGTATAACAAACGTCCCCGGTTGAGTATAACACACCCCCTGATCGAACATAACATATCCCCTCATCGAGTATAACAAAGACCATGATGGAGTATACCAAAGTCCCCTGATCGAGGAAAACAAAGCCTCCTGATCGAGTATGACAAAGTCCCCTCATCGAATATAACAAAGTCGCCTAATCGAGTATAACAAAGTCCCCTGATCTAGAATAACAAAATCCCCTGATCGAGTATAGCAAAGGCCCTTGATCGAGTATAACAAATGCCCCTTTTCGAGTATAACAAAGTCCCCTAATCGAATATAACAAAGCCCCCTCATCGGGTATATCAAAGCCCCCTCATCGAGTATAACAAAATCCCCTAATCGAGTATAACAAAGTCCCCTGGTCGAATATAATAAAGGCCCCTGATCGAGTATAACAAAGTCCCCTGATCAAGTATAACAAATTCCTCTGATCGAGCATAACAAAGGACCCTGGTCGAGTATAACAAAGCCCCTGATCCGGAGTATAACAAAGTCCCTCATCTAGTATAACCGTCCTGATCCGAGTATAGCATATCTCGATCCGGGGACTATTCTCTCGATCCAGGAATGCTTATTATACTCAATCAAGGCCCTTTGTTATACTCGATCAGGAGACTTTGTTATACTCGTCCAGGCGACTTTGTTATACTCGATGAGGGGCCTTTATTATAATCAATCAAGGGCCTTTATTATACTCGATCAGGTGACTTTATTATACTCGACCAGGGGACTTTGCTATACTCGACCAGGGGACTTTGTTATACTCGATCTGAGGACTTTGTTATACTCGATCAAGGGACTTTGTTATATTCGACCAGGGGACTTTGTTATACTCGATCAGGGGACTTTGTTATACTCGACCAGAGGGCTTTGTTATACTCGATCTGAGGACTTTGTTATACTCGACCAGGGGACTTTGTTATACGCGATCTGAGGACTTTGTTATACTCGTTCAGGGTCTTTGTTATACTCCAGCAGGG
>NW_024747900.1:0-24674 GCF_018991925.1 Homarus americanus | reverse complement strand
GCCAGCAGTCACGTGTACAGCCAGGAGAGGAGGGAAGGCTACATCCTAGCTCAGGTGGTCAGCAGGGAGGTGATGAGTAGAAACAGAAGCAAGAAAGACATGTTCTCTATGGTGTGCAGCAACACCGGGTCGTAGTAGTAAAACCGGTTTTTGTATTTGATGATTTTGTTTTCTAAAGGAATATTAAATTTAATAAATGTGTCAAGATCATTCGTTTCACTATTCTGGATAATTTTCATACTAATAAATTAACCTGATACATTTACTTTACTTTAAATAAGCTATTTAGTGGTGTTGGTAAAAGGGTGGGAATACTGAATTTTCATAAGATTTCAAGTTAAAATTTACCTAGCAAAAAATAAGAACTTTTCAAATCTGAAGATATCACATGATTCTGCACATAGAACTACATCATTAATACCATAGGCCGATTTTTCAAACTCAAAAAAAAAAAGAAATTCGCCTCCGTATGACACACCCTACCCTCATAACCACTACACCATAGAGTCATTTACCTGCCGTGACGTTGGTGTCAGCATAAACTTCCCTCATAATAATCTTCCTCTTTTAAGGCTGGACCAAATCTCTTATGAGAGTCATCAAAGTATATAACCCAGATGAAGAACCGCCTCTCACCTTGACCTTTACTCTACCTTCGACACCTGACGCACATTAACGTTCCTCTCTAAAGCAGAAGGTGAGTAGAGGTAGGGAGAGATGGGGTGAGGAGGAGGATGGATAGTAGGAACAGAGGACTGGAATTAGGGTGTGGGATGAAGGACAGGTGGGGATAAAGGAGGTGGTGGTGAAGGACGGGTGGGGTATTAGCGGAAAGAGAGGTAGAGGAGGGAGGAGGGGGGTTGGTCTTCCTCAGGTAACCAAGTATTACGGAAGGCATAATTTAACCCCAAGAGTTTACCTGGGCATAGTGACGGATATAATGAGCTTAACTTGAGCCATCTACGCATCGAAAACCCATTACCGTAAATGGGTTGCAGGCATTAGATATCGATTATGGTCGCTTCTTGATGATAGATGTTGACGACTGGCTCTCCGAGAAACTGGTACTGACTCTCTCATGTGCTTGCCACCACTATCACCACGATCATCATTATTACCATTACCACTATCACCACTGTTTTGGAATATTGTACCCACCACTATCACAACCACTACCACTATCAATATACCCACCACCACTACTACTACCACCATTACTATCACCACTACTATCACCACTAATACCACCACTACCACCTTATTCGACTTGTGAAAGAGACCTAGGGGTACTTGTAAGCCCGGACCTACGGCCTAGAAAACAGTGCGTTAATGTTCGAAATAAGGCAAACAGAGTATTGGGTTTTATATCTAGCAGTGTAAGTAACAAGAGTGCAGAGGTCTTATTGCAACTATATCTTGAGCTAGTCAGGCCGCACCTCGATTATGCGGTTCAGTTCTGGTGCCCCTATTATAGAATGGATATAATTCACTAGAGTCGGTGCAGCGAAGAATGATGGAAATGATTCCGGGACTTGGAAACCTTCCATATCAGGATAGGTTAAAGAAACTTAACTTGCATTCCCTAGAAAGACGAAGAGTGCGGGGAGATATGATAGAAGTATTTAAGTGGGTGAAAGGAATCAATAAAGGGGCTATAGATAAAGTTCTTATAATATCCGAGCAGGATAGGACTCGGAGCAACGGATTCAAGTTGGATAAGTTTCGGTTTAGGAGGGAGATAGGAAGAAACTGGTTCACAAATAGGGTGGTGGACGAGTGGAACAAGCTTAGCAACTTTGTAGTAAGTGCGGGAACTCTGGAAAGTTTCAAAAGGAGGCTGGATAGATTCATGGATGATAGGGAGTGGTAGTAACTCTCGACAGGAGCTGCCATGCACAGGCCAACCGGCCTATTGCAGACTCCTTATTTTTTTATGTTCTTATGTTCTTATGTTCTATCACCAACTACCAATACCACTACCCTCAGGATGTGTGATTTATTTATGAAAAAAAAATGGACCTTAGTGTTTACGTTTCATGCTGTTTCTTACTCCTCCTGTTCTTGTTCTTCATTGTTCTTCTTGTTTCGTGTGTGTGTGTGTGTGTTTTCTGCTTCCTCTTCTTCTTGTTCTTCCATGCCTCCTTCTTTATTTATTTTCTTCTTTGCCTGCTGTTTTTTCTCGGTTTTCTACAAGTCAGAAAAGTAACTTGAGGAAAACTTCGGCGATCTTGTTACTTGTGAGTGGCGTCTATTGGTCTCTCTCGCTCTCTCTCACACACACACAGGACGATTAACTGTGTAAAACTATCTAACTCATGAATAATGTAGAACAAATTATCTTTATACATCACCCATCTTACTTTCTGGTTCCTTAAGGTGAATCGGAGAGTATTTACATAATGCTGTGATTCTCATTATTCATCCCATGTATAAAATAATCACAATGATGAAGAGTGAAGGAGTAATTAAGACGAGTATATGTTAAGGAGAAGTTTACAGTGGGTGAGTGATGATAATGGTGGCGTTGATGGTGGTGGTGGGTGGTGGGGTGGAGTGGTGGTGGTGGGGGGGGTGGTGTTGGTGGGTGGTGGGGTGGTGGTGGTGGTGGGGTGGTGATGGTGGGGTGTTGTGTGTGTGTGTGGGGTGGGGTATGGGGTGGTGGTAGGGTGGTGTTGGTGGGTGGAGGTGGGGGTGGTGGTGGGTAGGGTGGTATTGTGGGTGGCAGGTAGTGTGTAGTAGGGTGCTTGGTGGTGTTAGGTGGTGTGTGTATTAATAAAATTGGCTCACCTCTGTTCATGTTTATTCATTAGAATTCTTTTGGGATGACAACTTGTTGGGAATGCATTGACTGAATCTCCTGAACGACCGATCCCTTCTTCAGTAG
This sequence comes from Homarus americanus, assembly GCF_018991925.1. Taxonomy (NCBI): domain Eukaryota; kingdom Metazoa; phylum Arthropoda; class Malacostraca; order Decapoda; family Nephropidae; genus Homarus; species Homarus americanus. Next base: position 21,790 of record NW_024747900.1, on the reverse strand, counting down.
TGAATATGCAGGAATATTACACACACACACACACACACACACACACACACACACACACACACACACATGCACAACAACCAAACGCACCTCCTGTGTTCCCATAATCGCATGTTGCATTGCGCTTATAAATAAAACATTAATATCAATATCATTGACATGAATATCACTTTAGAAACAGTTTCGGAAATATACCATGTTCTATGCAATAGTTTTATCTTATATAATCAGAGAATCCAGAAAATAGTCATCAGTCCCACTTGGACACCTGCTCAATTCTTCAATGGTATGTATTCTGGCTTTTATCGTAAATAGATACACCCCAATGCATTCCTCAGATTCGAACTGCTGACAACCTCCATTTACACAAGTATATTCTGAGTCACTATAACCTGTCTCCAAAATAATTTCAATTTATTATTATTTAATATTCAACAGTGAGTAAGATAAGCTGATCCAATAATGAGTATTTCTCGTCTCAAAGGATATTCTCTTCCTCACTATACTGTGTTGTGATGGGTGCATATTACTCATCCTCACTACAAAAGATCGTGAATCATGAGTAAATATCTATAAAATATTACTCATCCCCAACAAAAACAAACAAACCTGAATAAAGACAGTGACTCAACACCCAATAGTGACTTGAACGTAACAATAACTCGTAACTATGACTGATCCAACTACGCAATAATGAGTCATATAGTTAATCTAGTGAAGGTAATTGAGTCGGTGAATAATTATAAGAGGTAATAGAGACTAGTAAGGTTCAATTAGTACATAGTAAAGTACAATGAAGTGTAATTTGTGTGTTAATGTACACCACGTGGGTGATAATTACTGTACTAAGGTTGGGTTTTTATTGTTCTTAGTTTACACGAACGAATGAGTACTTGAAAGTGTACATTGAGTTCACCTGTAGTTGTGATGTTCTGGTAAACTTTCTATAGTATACTTTCGTGAAGTTCTGGTACATTGAGTCCTGCTTAGTCAAGTATTCATAGAGAGAGTGAGTCAGAGAAAGAGAGTGAGTCAGAGAGAGTGAGTCAGAGAAAGAGAGTGAGTCAGAGAAAGAGAGTGAGTGAGAGAGAGAAAGAGTGAGTGAGAGAATTAAATAAATCAATTGACTGTAACAACTTCCTAACAAATTTGTAGGAAAAGAGAGAAATGAGGAATATACAGATTATAGAAATATTTTGGTACTTGAGAGAGAGAGAGAGAGAGAGAGAGAGAGAGAGAGAGAGAGAGAGAGAGAGAGGAAAATAAACAAATAATTAAAAGGAAAAATCGAAACAAAGAACGAAGAAAGATAACGATAAAAAATAAAATAATAACGAAAATACTAATAACAAAAATATAAATTGAATCAAAACATAAAATTTTAGAAAAAAAAATACGATGAAAAAATATCTAGCTAAACAACCTTTGACCTATTCATTTCTGTGACTCTTCAGGGTCAACTTTTCCATAACATTTTAGTCCAGAGAAATTATTTTATTCTTCCTTGAAATAAACAACTATAGACAGGTTGAGATGGTATTAGTGGATGAGAAGAACACGAAGAACAAGAACACGAAGAACAAGAACACGAAGAACAAGAATACGAAGAACAAGAACACGAAGAACAAGAACACGAAGAACAACACGAAGAACAACAAGAACACCACTCTCCCTCCCTCCTTCATTGTTATTAGGCGTTGGGGAAATTTGATCTCAGGGGAATATGAAAAATAATCAGAGGCTGAGATTTGATTAGTGGGTGCCCCTCTGTGTATAGAGCTGTGGTGTTGGGTGGGTGGTGGAGGGGAGGGGATGTGGGTGGTGGAGGTGGGGGGGTGGGGGAGGGGAGGGGTGGGGTGGGGAGGGGAGGGGGGTGGGGAGGGGGGGGGAGGGGTGTGGGAGGGGAGGGGGTGGGGGGGAGGGGGTGGGGGGAGGGGGAGGGGTGTGGGTGGTGGGAGGGTGGGGTGGGGAGGGGAGGGGTGGGTGGTGGAGGGGGTGGTGGAGGAGAGGTGGGGTGGGGAGGGAGGGGGTGGGAGGGAGGGGTGTGGGGTGGGGGAGGGGAGGGGAGGGGGTGGGTGGGGAGGGAGGGGGTGGGGTAGGAGGGAGGGGTGGGGAGGGAGGGTGTGGGTGGGAGGGGGTGGGGGAGGGGAGGGGGTGTGGGTGGTGGAGGGGTGGGGTGGGAGGCAGGGTGGGTGGCAGGAGGGGGAGGGGAGGGGGTGTGGGTGGTGACTGTGATGTGGTATATGTCTGTCTGTGTCTTTCTATCTGTCTTATTTTATCTATTTTTTTCTGTATCTCTCTGCTGTCTATTCATGTCTTCTCTCTCTCTCTCTCTCTCTCTCTCTCTCTCTCTCCTTTTCACATTATATCATCACATTACAACGTGTTCACTGTTAAAAGCTGATGTCTTATCGTTAATGCTGTCGAGTGTCGAGTGTTAAGTGTCTCTTGTTAGCTGTCGATTAGCTTCCTAGTTTAGCTGACTGTGTAGTGCTGACTGTGGATGTGTAGCTGAGGACACCTTTGTAAAATAAAGATAACTTTTTGGTAATTCGTATGTCATGTCATGTCATTTCATGTCATGTATATTCAAGTATACATAATGTGTATTATACGATCAAGCTGACTTGATTCCACTGAAGCCGTTTTTAGCTATCTCAACGTAACCAAACTTTACCTAAATTAAGTTAGATGATGTTAAGATTAGATTAATTTAGCTTGGTATCATTAGTTTATCGTCTATATTTTTGTTTATCCTCATGTTACATCAGGGTCCTCATGTTACATCAGGGCCCTCACGCTACATCAGGGCCCTCACGTTACACCATGGCCCTCACGTTACATCAGGGCCCTCACGCTACACCAGGGCCCTCACGCTACACCAGGGCCCTCACGCTACATCAGGGCCCTCACGTTACACCATGTCCCTCACGTTACATCAGGGCCCTTACGTTACATCAGGGGCCTCACGTTACATCAGTGCTCTCATGTTACATCAGGGCCCTCACGTTACACCATGGCCCTCACGTTACATGAGGGTCCTCACGTTACACCAGGGCCCTCACGCTACATCAGGGCCCTCACGTTACACCATGGCCCTCACGTTACATCAGGGCCCTTACGTTACATCAGGGGCCTCACGTTACATCAGTGCTCTCACGTTACATCAGGGCCCTCACGTTACATCAGGGTCCTCACATTACATCAGGACCCTCACGTTACACCAGGGCCGTCACGTTACATCAGGGCCCTCACGTTACACCAGGGCCCTCACGTTACATCAGGGTCCTCACATTACATCAGGACCCTCACGTTACACCAGGGACCTCACGCTACATGAATGCTCCTCTTAGCTCTCCCTGGAACCGTGAGTAACGGAAGACCGAGTCCATCCATAATCGTCCACTCATATCGATGTTTCCAAGTACAGTATTGAGTTTATCTACCGTAACATTACTTACTCGGGTGGTCACGGCCGCTAAATTATGATCCAGTCCATTTTGTTAAGCTTTATATACTTTTCTAGGAGTTAAAGCTTAAGCTGATCCCTAAAGACATGGGAGCTTAATTATAATCCAGTCCATTTTGTTAAGCTTTATATACTTTTCTAGGAGTTAAAGCTTAAGCTGATCCCTAAAGACATGGGAGCTTAATTATAATCCAGTCCATTTTGTCTATTTTTTTTTCAGGGAGTTAAAGCTTAAGCTGATCCCTAAAGACATGGGAGCTTAATTATGATCTAGTCCATTTTCTCAAGCTTTCTATACTTTTCTAGGAGTTAAAGCTTAAGCTGATCCCTTAAGAAATACTTTTAAAACTGTTTAATGAAGGGATATATTGCTCATTTGGTAGTTATAAACACGAAATGTCTCCAATGAACCTTGTCTGGCTTGGGAATGGAGTCTGCAGGGTCTGGATTCCAGGCGATTGGCGAGATAATCCTGGAATTGGCGATATAATCCAGGAATTGGCGAGATAATCCTGGAATTGGTTGACAGGAGCTTCCCAACGCGCCAGGAATCCTCCATGATATGTACGGTCCTTAACCTACCTAAGACTCAATAACTACCTTCACTTGTGTTACCGTTGTGTTGCTGTTGAAATGATTACCTAGAAGGGAGTCTCTGTTCCCTCGATTACAAAACAGTTAACGGAGCCAGGATAAACATTTAGGTTATGACTCGAATTTTTACTGTTAACGGGAAACTGAGAGAGATTAAGCTAATCCAGGGATATAAAGGGATTAACGATATGAGAAAGAGAGACAGACAGACAGACAGACAGACAGACAGACTGACAAAAAAACAGACAGACAGACACAGACACACATACAGAGACACACAAAGAGAGACAGGTGTAAGACATAGACATTTATACATTACTCAATATTTATAGTTAGCCATAAAAAAAACGAAGATTTATGACCCCAATAAGGTAAGTGGTAACGAAGTCTTGAGAGACAGCGAGACAAATAGAGTCTTCGTAAAAAATAAGTGATGTTCTCGGTAATTAGTGAACATGAAGGTCTCGTTACGCCTTTTATTACTGCTCGGAATTACCCGCTTAAGCACCCAGGTAATTGTAAGATAAATTAACTAGATGAAGGAAAAGTTTCATTATTTTCTTATTATTATTTTCTGTAAGTTTTGTTTAGATAATAATAAAAATAATAAGCCAGTCCATTTTGTCATTCTAAATAAACTATATTTTATTTACGAGTTTCATAAAGATAACAAAATAAGTTCTAGTCGATAGTATTCCTAGAGAGAGAGAGAGAGAGAGAGAGAGAGAGAGAGAGAGAGAGAGAGAGAGAGAGAGAGTCGTACATATAATCGCTACAGAATTAGGAAGAGGGAGTAACGCTATTGCATGTTTTCAAGTCTCGTGGTAGTATATGTGTCTTAAACTGTATACATAAAGTCAGCATCATCTCTTTTAATGTCATGGAGCTGTGATTGTCTGTTACCTGCCGACACACGCGTTTAAACCTGATGGATCATGTACCCACAGGAGGCAGGATGGAACAGGATGGAAAGGGTAGGAGATGAGGAGGTATCGTGCTTCCCCATCCCTCGCTGACAACTGATTCATAAGCCAGTCATACGCCCTCAGCTCTCTTCGTTTTACCGGTCTCATTTGAATATAAATTGTGCCCGTGTGTGAGGCAGAGGGTAGTGGTAGAGTGTGTGTGTGTGTGTGACAGAAAAACACTCACTTAAACTCTACAGTATTTTTATAGATGTATTAAGTAAAGACACAAGAATAAACAAAGAAAATTATCAGATTAAGATGAAAATCGTAATATTTTCCATTTCAGTCTAAGTCTTCAGTCGGTAATAACATAATTTTCCCTTAACAAGTAACTCCGTTTTCTTTTTCCTATGCCTCCTACATCTCTATTCCCCCTCTCATGCTGCCTACGACCCTTGCTTCCTTTCATACTTCCCTCCCTCTCTCTTGTTTCTATAATTTGTATTCCTCCACCTACTAATACACCCCCACCACCACCCACCTCTCCCACCAACCACTCTTCCCCCCTCCCCCACCCGCCCCCTACCACACAGTGTGCCGGGCTGCATCAGTGGTAGTAGAATTTCCTAAGCTGTTAACCACTTGCAATATTCGTTGAGAAAAACTCTTTTTTTTATGGTGGGGGAACATTTTGCTATTTTGTTGTTCATTGACTGAGTATGGCCATAGTAATCTGGGGAAGACAGAGCAGACGGGGAATAAGATTGTTTTAAATAATATAAAAAACAGATTAAATTCTACCATATATGAATTAGTTTCCAGTATTTTTTATCATGAAAGATTGTAAATAACAATTGGATTATTGACAAAGAAAAATATTGAAGTGTTTTAATGGTCTTGTGAAAGTTAAAGGGAATAGGTATGTATGTAGATGAAGATATGTTAATGAGTAGTTTTTGCTAGAGAACCTGAAAGAACATATAGAGAAATTATGTAGTTTAGTGACTTACATATTCAACTGGGTGTTGGTTCTCTTTACGGCGATACTGGTGCCAAAATGTACGCATGCTTTTTCCTGTAGTGTCCGTGGGGATATACAAACATACAGACGGATTAAAAACAGGTATTTTATCGTTCCTGTAGGTGGTAAGGTAAAAAAAATAAACACTCGTAAGATGGTTAGCTGCTGAGGGAAAACTAAAAACAAACTTGGGTCAAAATACACTGAAACAAGACTAGTACAGGGAAGACGTTCAGGAAGCGAGGCGGAACAAGCTAAGGATGGACCCTGTTAATCCACGTAGTAGCCTTAACAGGGGATAGATTAAGGAAGGAAGGAAGGAAGGAAGGAAGGAGGTTTGAAGGATATATGAGATTAGGATGGGAGTGGTGGGTGAAGTGAAGGAGTGTGTGGTGAGAGGGTCTGGACAAGTCGGTAGGATAGATGGCCAAAGACTAACCGTGAATAACTGAGATGAACGGGCATGACAGTGTGGCAAGATCCAGTGACAGCATGATAGAGTCGACCTCTGAGTGCAGTAGACGATCCCAGTGAGTACGGTATCTTAAGCTCTAGAGTACTATTTCATTGTACTCAAATAGCCTGATAAATAAGGCATCTAAACCCCTTTAGTACGATGCCAACCCCTGAGTACAGTGGAATAGTCCAATGAGTAAGGATAATTTTAATCCATTGAGTATGATAACTTAATCCATGGGCGATGACTGTGTTACCTATGAATATGTTATCTCAACCCAGTAAGTGCTAGATTAATTCATCGTTCTGAAGGGGTTAAGTCATCATCCTCAAGGGGTTAGTCACCGTTCTTAATAATAATAATAATAATAATAATAATATTATAAACGATTTAAACTATTCTTCTTCTTCCACTTGTTTACCTGAGTTATCTTTAGTGACTCTCTTATCTGTTATTCTTTTACATTTTTTCTTATTTCCTGACACTTATCATGATAATTACTTTAGAGAAAATGTGGCGTGCGTGTGTGCGTGTGTGTGTGTGTGTGTGTGTGTGTGTGTGTGTGTGTGTGTGTGTCCAGGACTTTACATCCTCACATAACTCATGTTTGAGGAGGAGGAAGATGAAGAAGAGGAGGAGGAGGACGAAGAAGAGGACGAAGAGGAGGAAGAAGAGGAGGAGGAGGAAGAGGATGAGGGACATAAATAACGAGAAGGAAAGTATAAATGACTGAGTGAGTGACCGCGTACCTCACAAACCGCACTGGCCGGACTATCTACACGTGTGAGTGACCAACTGACCATGGAAGTAGGTGAGTGACTCCTTTAGTCAAGCAGAGGGAGAAGGGGAGGAAGATAAACAGTGATCAACAGCGAAAAACTTCATTGGTTCGATAGGTCCTCCTACAGCTATGAGGTCGAGGTTTAATGGCATCTGAAGTGAGCTGTGCTAATTGAGTGTTACTCTTTATTGGCTTTATAACCTGAGTCGGGCTTGTTGCGTACAAGATCCACTCGTATGTGGGTAAAGCTGGTCGCTGATTGGTTCATACACGACCGTGATGTCAACTTGTGTCCGTCCCACTCTCTGGTAAAGTAAGATTTTCTGTTAGGTTAGGTTAGATAGGCTACGATAGGTGTAGATTGATTAGTTAGTTGAGGTGTGGTGTCGAGTGGGTACGGCTCTTGTCTCTTGACCTGAGGGTCGCTAGTTCAATCCGTCATCCCACCACACACACACACACACTCAGCTTTTTTTTTTCTCTCTCTCTCAGCATAGTTATTTTAGGAGAAATGACTGAGTGTAACCTAAAAAAAAAATCTAAATTATATGTGAATACCAGTTCTGAATTTTAACTTGTGTAGCTATGACGTTCTGAACTCACATAGTACCACTAGCAGTTATGGAAATCAATTAATTTTTCTCAAAGGTTTCATGGAACAACTTTTTTTTTCTCGGGTTTATTTAAAAATAATTACTCGTGATATCTATTTTTCACATCAGTTTGTTTCAGTTTATTCTGATATATATTCGTATTTATTTTATTTTATTTTATATGCTATTTTTTATTATTTTTATATATATTTTCTCTTCAATTATTATTCATTAATTTTTTCTCCGTCGGTTACTCACTATTTTTTATTATTTTTTCTTTATTTTTTTCTTTCCTGGTTATACATATTTTACATCTAATAATATCCTTCTACTCTTCATTCTTAGTTATTCACGTTATATTTACATTAATTTCCTTCCAGTCTTTCATTTTTTCCTAGTTAAAGACGCGTTTTTTCCCATTTACGTTTATCCAGTAATTTATTCATATCAAAGCTGTTTTTTCCCCAATTTGTACTTTTCTTCCTCACAAAACATTCTCAAACTTGTCCCCAGTTCATACAGTTATTTATGTCTGTATAATCTGTAATTTTCAACACATATTTCTTGCTAGTAAATCATGAATGTTAAACGTCTTGTCAATTATTTTTTTGCTTCAGTTAATGGTTTCCTAAAATGTATATATAATATCTATATTTTTTTATGGAGTCTTTTCCGTATATTTGGGTCATATACTCTCTCTCTCTCTCTCTCTCTCTCTCTCTCTCTCCACCCATGCAAGTACATAATTAATATTTTATACTGCAGCGTAGACCATAACTTACAAAACCATTGAAGCGTTGGAATGTAAAGTACAGGACATATATTGAACTTTCGTGTGTGAGCAGTTTAGAATGGGTCAATGTCATGAACGTGAGCACTGGTGTGTGTGTGTGTGTGTCTGTGTGTGTGTGTTTTGTATGTGTGCGTGTGTGTTAGCGTTACTGGGTCACTCGGTTAACGTTAAAAGCTGTCAGTAAAAAAAAAACGAAGAAAAACAGTGAACATTCAAACACTTTCTGGTAATATTCTCAGTGGTTATAATGAGAACCGGTCTTGAGTGAGAGAGAGAGAGAGAGAGAGAGAGAGATGCACAGGTAGACAGGAAGAGCAACATAGGTAGATATCAGAGAGAGAAAAAGAAAATACGAAGAAAGCAGTAAGAAGGGAGAAAGAAAAAAATGAAAGAAAACAAAAGATTAACAAAATTAAACTCTCCAGGTGCTTGATCTGAGACAAATTGTTACAAACGCCATTAAATATGTGGGATTGGCTTACTCACATTAGGAACAATTCAATGAAACTTGGAACCTTCCCTTCCCTTTCCTCCCCCCCCCCAAAAAAAAATCCCATATAAATCTGTTTTTCTATCTTTCTTTCTCACTTTTTTTCTCATTTTTGTTCTTTTCCTCAGTTATTGTTTTTCTTTTCTCTGATTTTTCCTTCTCTATTTTTTTCCTTCTTTCTCTCTATCTCTGTGTTTTTTTCTTCACTTTTTCTGCCTCTCCTCGTTCTTCTCCTTTCATCTTTTATTCTATTTCTCTCTTGTTTGTTTTTTTATATTTCATTTTTACGACGTTCAATATTTTTCTCCCTTTCTTTTTATTCTTTCTCCTCTTCCCTCTATCTTGCGCCTGTTAATTTTTTTTTCTCTCCAGTTATCAATTCTCTAACTCATTTTTTGCCTCTTGTCTCCATCCTGTCTTCCTTCTCGTTCCACCAAATCTTCCTCCTCTTCCTCATACTGCTCTTGCCGCTGATCTTCCTCCTCCTCTTACATTTTCTGTTTCTCCTCCTGCTCCATCATCTGTTTCTCCCCCTCTTATTCTATCTTCCGTTTCTTCTCCTCCTCCGTACACAAGCCTCAACGCCTCCGTCAGCTGGTGGTAGGTCTCTGCAATTTCTCGTCCTGAAACACACGACAAATATCCACGGAGCCTCATCGTAGCGACCACCATTAGCGCCCTGAAGTCCCTCTCCCCCTCTCTAACCCTCTCCCTAGCCCTTTCCCCTCTCTAACACTCTCCCTAGCTCTCTCCCCTCTCTAACCCTCTCCCTAGCCCTCTCCCCTCTCCCCCATCAGTCTAGCCCTCAATACTAGCCCCTCTTACTTCCTCAGCACTCTCCATAACCCTCTCCAAAACCTCTCTATAAATATGACTTGTCCCTCTCTCCATCCTCACTCTAGCCCTTTCCCCAGCCCTTACTCTAACCCCTCTTCTCAGGCCTCACTTTCTCCTGTAGCCCTTCTCTCACTCCTCATTTTACCCCTTTTCCACGGCCCTGTTTCCCCTTCACTCAGCCCTTTCTTTCCCTTATCCCACTCACTTCCTTTCCTTAGTCCTTAACCCAGGTCGCCTCTCTCTCTCTCTCTTTACAGTTCCTCCAGCCCTTTTCACCCTTAACCTCTTCGTAGTCTTCTCCTCGCCCTCTCTGGGTCTTGCTAATCTCGAGCTTTTGATAGATTTAAGAGTAAAGAATAACCCCTCTAACAGGCCTCGTGTCTAGTCGTTGTTTATTGAGTATTATGTAGATTCTGGTCGTGCGTAGTGAGGGTGGACATCAAACTACAATGGCACATCGACTTGGTTCAGTTTCAGCTGACCGTCGCTCCTCTGTTCAAGGTTTTTTTTTATTTTTCTGAACTAAACTATACGACGTAACCTAATGCAGCGTTTGACACGAGTTGTACATCATTATGTTCCCTCTATGTAAAGATAAAAGACTTTTTTTAGCGGATTATTGCCGACCAGAGGTGTGCTGTGGCTGAGTAGATACAATTCTCGCTTCATATTCCTAGGATTATTGGCTTGCACTTAGTGGATTCCCAGTTCACCCATCTGTGAATTGGTACCTAACTTTGCATCTGGGGAAAGTGGGTGATTTTTTAGTATACAGTGCCGGCCATGATGGTTCTTTCGTGCTAAAAAAAAACAGGATTGGTTATTAGTGTGTTGTATCCGTGCTGTTATTTTTACCCCCAGTGAAGGATTGGTTATTAGTGTGTTGTATCCGTGCTGTTATTTTTACCCCCAGTGAATATTTTGAACATAGAGAGAATAAGACAATAAATGAATATATAAAACACAATACACATATGAAGAAGAATCGTGAGTTCTGTGTTTAGTTCTCTCGTGTGTTCAGAGTCATGTAGCGTAGGAGACCGTCCAGTTGTACCCAGTAAAGTTCCCTTGTAAAGTTTAGGGCAAAGTTAAAAAATATTAAGTTAATAATTATGCTATTTATTTATATTTTACAGTGTGATTATTTATATGATAGTTCTTATTTACAGTCAAGTTTAAATTTAAAAAAAATATATAAAAATGTATATAAATTATCACTTTATCGAAATTTTATCTAAATTACCTGATATATTAATTTATTTATCGCCGGAAGCTTTTAGTTCGGTGGTCTGTGTGTGGGGGTTTTATTTTACCAGTATATCAATTACTAGTGTTTATTCCTACTGTAGCGGCAGAAGTTCATGAGAGACCTTTAATGGCTCAATTTGTCGGCTTATTTGTCTCGTATTTTTCTGTCAATAGTTCAGAATTAGTAGACCGAGTACTTTATATCGATGACTGCACCTTCGACTATGACAATTTATTTTTGTATTATTATGTTTTCATTTCTTTTTTTGTGTGTGTTTAGTGTCTCTCTCTCTCTCTCTCTCTCTCTCTCTCTCTCTCTCTCTCTCTCTCTCTCTCTCTCTCTCTCTCTCTCAATTATTCCACACGTCTCACTCTTAACACTTTACCTCTTCCTTCCCCTCCAACCGTACTTTTCCTTTCACTTCTTTCCTGCTCTCTGCATCCCACACACACACACACACATCAACAAGGAACACAACTTTTTATGACAGTTACCCCTTCCAAAAAAAATATATTGTTTTCTTTCTCTAATAGGAGGGCCAACAGGGGAGGAATGGTAGGACAATGGGAGGGAAGGGGTGGGGTAAAGGAAGGGAGGGGTATGAGAGAGAGAGAGAGGAAGGGAAGGGAAGGGAGTTGGTGCCGTCAGGTTATTCCATCTTTTCAACATTGAATTTTTACAATTTTTTTCCTAACTATTGAAGAGATTTATCGAACAAAGCAATTCAACTCAGTCTGCACCGGAATCAATGATCATTTGCATCTCTTGGCCATCAGACTCCTTCCTTCCACGATAAGTCTTTTTCTTTAGCGATTTTGTTCACTTTTTTGCAAAATGTACAAAAGGCTAAAAGAAAATTAGTTGGAGAGGAAGAAATAATTTAGAGTTTGGCTGGTGGCGAGATAGTTCCCCAGACAGACAGACAGACAGACCCTCCCACCCTCCCACCCACCCACCCACCCTCTCACCTGGCCACCCACCCACCCACCTACCTACCCTCCCACCCATCTACCCTCCCACCCACCTACCTAACCCTCCCACCCACCTACCTACCCTCCCACCCACCTACCCTCCACCCACCACCCCTCCCTCCCACCGACCCTAACCCTCCCTCCCATGCCCCACCTAACCCTCCCACCCACCTATCTACCCACTCACCCCACCTACCTACCCTCTCACCTGGCCACCCACCTACCAACCCCTCCCCACCTGGCCACCCACCCACCCTACCTACCCTCCCTCCCACCGCCACCCCTTCCTCCCACCCACCTACCTACCCTCCCTCCCACCCACCTACCTACCCTCCCACCCACCCACCTACCCTCCCTCCACCCACCTACCAACCCTTCCCACCCCACCTACCTACCCTCCACTTGCCTCACCTGCCATCCCACCCACCTGCCTACCCTCCCCACCCACCTACCTGCCTCACCCCACCTACCTGCCTACCCTCCCACCCACCTACCCTACCCTCCACCCACCTACCTCCCCTCCCACCCACCTACCACCTCCTCACCTGGCCACCCACCCACCCACCTACCTACCCTCCCACCCACTTACGTAACCTCTCACCCCTGGCACCACCACCTACCTACCCACCCACCCACCCTACCTACCCGGTGCAACTTCTAACGGCACCCACCCACCTGCCTGCTCTCCCACCCATGGCACTGCCTCCCGGCACCCACTGACGTACCTTCTCACCTGGCCACCCACCCACCTACCTACCCTCCCACCCACTTACGTACCCTGTCACCTGCCTCCCCCACCCACCTACCTTCTCACGGGTACAAATTCGGCTACGCGATACAAATTCAGGATTTTTGCATTTTGTAAACGTGTTCTAATAAACGGTGTTCAATCCAGACCGCCAAACGCGCCACATTTCGCGTGTTTTCCGAATTCATAGCAATTTTAACACAGCCGTGTGCTATCTATAGGTCTATAAATTCCCGATCGCTTGCGGCACCACTCTCCCCGATGATTCTATCCAAATATAGACATCGCACACGAGGTCTGTTCTGATTCTTTTCATCTTCAATCAACCCGGGAATTGGCTGTTATAACTCTATGCTGTCAATGCCCCTGTGACCTCTTGTGGGCGTCTTTCTGTGATCATCAACACACAACTTGATGATGGTAGATGGTGCCAATTGACTATGTGGTGTTGAGATTCTGGTGGAGACGAAGTGCGTGGCGAAGACTGTTGTAATATTATTCATAAGGGAGACTTAAATAAATAAAGAAAATAAAGAAAGAAAGAAAATAAAGAAATAAAAATGCGGTATTTGTATAATCGTGTGTGTGTGTGTGTGTGTGTGTGTGTGTGTGTGTTAGAATAGTTGGTAGTTTTATCAGTCGTAGTTTGTATCAAATGTTGAGTGTCGTTGTAGTGGCTTAACACAGTATTGTCCCGTGATGGTCGGGCCTCGTGTGGTCGTTACCAGCCTTTACTCAACACTAAAACCTTTATTGTTTCTTTTTTATTCATATTCACCACAAGTGTGAGTTGTTGTTATTGTTTTTTCAGGTAAAAATTGACAAAAACTTTAATATTCAGACCAATAACATCATTTCAAACTTGCACTACGTTTATTTATTTTTATTTCGGTTCCAAAATATCCGACAACTGCTCAACCACACCACAAAGTCATTTCGAGTTCTTTGTAGCGCTCGAGTTTTATCGCATATCAGAATGACAGATAACCGCTATAACCATACCATAAATTGTACTAAAACTCCCATAGTGCTTGATTTGTGTCTCAGTTGAAAATGGCCGACAATAAGTATAATCACACACAAAAAGTCTACTGATGGAGAGTTCGTTTTTATCTCTTTTCAAAATGACCGCCACCTGAAATACAAAACACACACCTACATAATCCTTCGTATATTACCTTCACCAAATTTTTGCTTTCCTGATTAAGTGAAATCCCATAGAGGAGTTTACACTGCACTGATAAAGGTACACACGGAAATTTTACGGTAATTCCACTCCTTCCCTCTCCCCCTTTCTTTTTCATTCTCTTCCTCTCTTTTTTTTCACAACCTCCTTCCTTCCTTCCTTCCTTCCTTCCTTCCTTCCCTCCCTTTCTAGTCTCTCCGTCCCCTCCCTTCCTTTCTCTCCCTTCCCTTCCTTTCTCTCCCTCCCTGGAGTTGTGTGACCACCCCCCGCGGAAAAGTGGCAAGGCCGAGTTTAGTTCGCGTCTGGCCAAAGTTTTGAGGAACGTTATAGGGCGTGGATGGGCGGTCTGTTGTGTTGTGTTTTGTCGTATTTTTTGGCGATTATTTTTTTCCTATCTCTTTTATATTTCTCTCTTAATCTGTATATTCTTTATTTTCTTTTTTCTTTTGTCATTCATTGTTTTATTCGTTTATTTTTCTCGCATCGGGTTTTTCCTTTCTTTTATCCATTTTTCTTTTCTTTTCTCTAGTTTTTTTCTTAATTTTTCTTTTTATTTTCTCGTTCGTTATTTAATTTTTGTTCTTTTCCTTTTGTATTCTCCCTCTCGTCCTCTGTCCATTATTTTCTTTTATATTTCGTTCCTTTTCATATTTTTTTTCGTTTTTCCTGTTCCCTTTCTCATTCGTTCTTTATTATTCATTTTCATTTCTTTCTGTATTCCTCCATCTTTCCTTCTTGTGTTTTCTCATTATCGATTTTTTTTCTTTTTCTTTCTTTTCAAATTTTTTTTCTCATTGGTGAAAGTCTATCCAGAAGGTCCACTTATCGCCTATTTGTTGACTGGTTAACTGGACCCCAGTCGTAATAGTCCCTAGTACTAATGGGTCCCAACTCTAATGGGTCCCAGTAATAATGAGCCCCAACTCTAATAGGTCCCAGTATTAATGAGCCCCATCTCTAATAGGTCCCAGTATTAGTGAGCCCCAACTCGAATGGGTCCCAGTATAAATGGGTCCCATCTCTAATGGGGCCCAGTATTAATGAGCCCCATCTCTAATAGGTCCCAGTATTAGTGAGCCCCAACTCGAATGGGTCCCAGTATAAATGGGTCCCATCTCTAATGGGGCCCAGTATAAATGAGCCCCATCTCTAATGGGGCCCAGTATAAATGAACCCCATCTCTAATGGGGCCCAGTATAAATGAGCCCCATCTCTAATGGGGCCCAGTATAAATGGGTCCCATCTCTAATGGGGCCCAGTATTTGTGAGCCCCAACTCGAATGGGTCCCAGTATAAATGGGTCTCATCTCTAATGGGGCCCAGTATAAATGAGCCCCATCTCTAATAGGTCCCAGTATTAGTGAGCCCCAACTCGAATGGGTCCCAGTATAAATGGGTCTCATCTCTAATGGGGCCCAGTATAAATGGGTCCCATCTCTAATGGGGCCCAGTATAAATGAGCCCCATCTCTAATGGGTCCCAGTATTAGTGAGCCCCAACTCTAATGGGTCCCAGAATAAATGGGTCCCATCTCTAATGGGTCCCAGTATTAATGAGCCCCATCTCTAATGGGTCCCAGTATTAATGGGCCCCAACTCTAATGGGATCCAGTATTAATGGGCCCCAACTCTAATGGGTCCCAGTATTAATGGGCCCCAACTCTAATGGGTCCTAGTTCTGATGGATTTCATTTCTAAATGGACCCTAGCCAGATTGGCCCCAACTAAGCCTTAACCTAACTTAACCTCTGGTATCGATCCTCAGGTTAGGTTAGGTTAGGTTAGGGACTTTTTGGTCTGGAACCCATTAGAAGTGGTATTTACTAGGACTGATGCCTCTTAGAACTGGAACGCTATTGTGATTGGGTCCCATTACGTACAAGTGAGGCCAGGGCCGGATTAAGGCCAATTGATGCCCTAAGCACAGCCCAACAATGGTGCCCCCTCGGCACTCCCATTGCTTAACTGACAAGATATTAAGACCATGATTAAGACTCAATGAATACTGATGTTGAAATATAAGATAAAAAATTCAGGTTTCTTCCAGGCCACCCCACAAGCCAGATCCTACAATTTTCTCATCACTGATGTTAGACTAGAACCAGAACAAATACAGTTAAAGACAATTAAGAAATAAAAACAAAGAGTTGAAGTTTTTCAACATTTGATAATTATAAAAATCACTTAAATTAGACAGTTTTGATTTAACCTTATTTATTATAACAACTAGGCCTAGAGTTACTGCTCTTAATTTAGTAACACAATATATTTATATAGTTAAAATATCTACCTCTTTATTTTATAAATATAAAGTAATTTAATTAATGAGAAATTCAGAAACTTACTTGTTACTTCACACAATCCACCTCATACCACAATTTAAAATAGACACATTTCGTTGATACTGCAAGAACCTGAGTGACGGGCTGAGAAGCGAGGGAACGAACTTCGACAATTTCAGACGTTCAGGAACGTTCTTGAACGTGTATAAAATAAAGCCGTTTTCCATTGGGCAACGTGTCCTCTAAAAAAAAAGGAGCACAGTTTTCTTGGTTTAAAACCCTTACAAAACATAGTTAACGAACAAAATGGGATAAATATTTTTCACCAATTTTATACGGCGGTTTTACACTAGCCTATTAGGTTTTATCGCAAATATGATCTGGTCACTAGAAGGCATAATACCTTCAAAAGAAAAACCTGTGGTGCCCCCTTCTTTTGGTGCCCTAAGCACGTGCTTATTTTGCTTAATGGTTAATCCAGCCTTGAGTGAGGGCCCAGGATTAGTGAGGCCTCTTATAACTGGGGGTCCATTATAACTGGGGCCCGTTATAAATGAGGCCCATTAGAACAGAGACCTATCATTATAACTGGGGGTTATTACAACTGGGGGATCACTATAACTGAGATTCATTATCACTTGATACCCATTAGAACTAAGACCTAGTAGAACTGGAACTCATTAGACTTGCAGACTCCTCGTGTAAACAAAGTGAAAAACACTGACTGAGGGCGGGGGGGGGGTGTTGAGGATGTGTTGGACCCGGTAACACCTCCCCGGGCGTGTTGGTCTTGTGATTAATTTACGAGTCTACCCTGAGCCTGAAGGTTGTAAGTGTGGTCCTCTGTTGACACGTGTCACTTCATTCCTGCACTCTGCTACATGAGTTCTTCTTTTGTGTGTTAGAATGTGATGCCAGGCTTGGGTTTATGTCATGGCTGTGAGGTTTGGTTTTGTCATTAATGTTATCGTCAGGCTTGTTGTAAACGTCATGTCAGGTTTCTATTACTTATATTAATTTGAAGTCGGTCAAGTCAATGCAATCTCAGACTTTTCGACAGTCGTATTCTCGTTTAGCAAATTAATGGGATCAGTTTTACAGTTGTGTAAGCCCCTTGAGAACGTTGGCTTAATCCTTAATCCTCTGAATACAATGGCTTACTCCCTTGATCACATTGTTATAATCCTTTCTATATGATGACCTGTTCCTGAGTACAGTGACTTAACCACCTAAGTACAGTGTCTACGTACCCACAAGAATAGGTCATCTCATTCAAAGGGTTAAGTCATCGTACTCAAGTGGTTAAGGTACCTTACTCGGTTGATTTACAGGTACTCAGAGGCTGGTATTGTACTCAACTGGTGATATACCTAACCCACTGGTCTATTTCAAGGGGTAAATATATCTTGTTCATTGTGTTAAATAATCGTACTCTATAGGGGGGGTCTGGGTTAATTCATTGTACTCAGGGAGGTTGGCATCGTACTCAGAGGGTTAAGTTAGGAAACAATAATGCCAAGTCTCCACGTCATTGATTCTTCACGCTACCCGGTGTGGAAAATACAATTACTGTACCATGGTCAACCTTTACGCTTTGTCTCCACATGTAAAGATATTTTTCCACTTGTTGTCTTCGTCTCTGTACTAAGACTTAATTCTGTTTGCTCGTTATAGTCCTGGATTTATGTGGCCTCGGCTCTGAAGTCTTGAGGGAAATTCTTCTCAATCGTGATGTAATAAGTTGTGGTTCCCCGGAGAGATACAAAGTCTGGCAGGATTGATAAAGGCAGCTTGAAAATCCTTGGAGTGGAGAGCCTTGATTGCCAACCCTAAGGCATGATTGATTGATTGAATAAGCTTTGAGTTTGTGACTCAGAGCTTCGTATATTTCTTCAAATTTATTTTTTCACAAATGCAAATGAGATGAACTCCTCCTCGTGGTCACAGGTGTAAAATTAAGATGATCGTGAGATATTACTGTTCACAGGGATGAGTCTTCGGAAAGATCTGTATTATCTCAGGATATAATACTCGTTGAATCCACTAATTTAAGGCTTATCATAGACCTTCAAATTATATTTCTTCTCTGATAACTAAGTTGTCTGGATTCTTGTGGTCGTAGGGAAGAATTGCCAATAAAAAAATTCTTTATAAAAATTTTGATCTCAGATCCCATCATTTCAAGGGATTATAATTTAGCTTCAAATTGAGACTCGTTCTCTGCCAACCAGATGGTGGTCGCAAGTGTCGTGGCCGCTGGACGACGACGGATTCTGTGGGAGAGGTTTCTTTTTTGCATATATGATACTGGAACCCTACAGTACACTAAAAGGCTCCGAATTTAGTTTCGGATTGTAGATGAAGATTTTTACATATAAGTGGTCTGTTCCGGTTATAAATTTGTCAAATAGTTATGTAACAATGTCTCAACGGATATGTGAAAAGATTGGCGTTTCGTGAGCGGGGTTACCGTTCAGATTTGGGTTAATTAAATTTTATTGGTGGTTATGGCTGCATTCGGAAATACTAATTACTCAAGTATACACACACACACACATCTTTATAGGAGGAGCGTGTAAACAGTAAGATATAGTGGTCCCTCCCAGGTTAACGTTGTCTACTTCTAATACTCCTCACTGGAGCTGTTGTAAAGACAAGCTGTAATCATAAAGTATCGCTGGCACAGTTTGGAGGCTTAATATAATATTTTTTTTCCCGTTTGTGTTTTATGATCTAGAATCCGTGTGTGTGTGTGTGTGTGTGTTTAGTTATCGTAATATTGTTTTTGTTGTGTGTTGTGGACAAACGCACAAGCGAACATAAATTTAGCTTTATATTCTACGTAGATTTCATTTATCCTGAAGAGCGAGGGTCAGAGACAACCTCCCTTGGGTGTCATTGATATTGGTTGAAGCTTTGTTTCTAACTCTATACCCAGTGCTTGTCTCATTGTCTCTCAGCATCGACTGTTGGGTAAAGAACAGTGTCCATAACTTGTTAAATCTCGACATGTTTGATCCTCGTTAATATTAAAGGTTAAATACAATGCTATTTTGTTTTCGTTAGTAGTATAAGTATAGATTTTTTATCGTCCGTCATAACTCTCGGCTTGTACGAGTATACGTTTGACACTGTGACTTGCTGGAACATGCTCGTCAACCTTTAATCAGCGCTGTAATATCTCATTTGATGTTTACCGTTTCGATAGGTATGCAGCGACTGAGTTTGTTACAGTACTCGTCACCTGTAGTAAGGATCATTGGTTTGATCCTAGAGCACTCTCAATCCACCCGGTAGCAAATGGGTACCTAAATCTACAGTTGGAGAAGTGAAGGTTATTGAGTACAGTGCCGGTCATCCTGCCTCCTAATGGGTAGTTAAAGCCCATGAGACCTCTTTCACTTTTATAGTTTCGATCAGGCGCGTATAGAAAGTTTTGGGTGCTGGCTGTAGGTGTCTGTACTGCACACTGTAAACATTGACCATCCAGCAACACAGAACAGGGCATTATGTTACTGAGGTCCATGACTATGTTTATTTCCTGAAGTTACTGTGTATTTATCTTGCGTCTGTATTACATAAAAGAAAAAATATCTGTACAAGGCCAGGGATTTGTCTAGCTTTAGTATAGTGTATACTGTTGAATACAAGGTGAAAAATTAATAATGATACTGATAATAATAATAATATAATAATAATACTAATATAATAATGATAAGAATCATATATAAATGATTCTGAAAGTTACATTTATTGTTAGTTTTGTTAGTATCGTTATTACCTCAGAAAATGTAAATTATTAAAAAAAAATATTGATGTCTCTGATAACCAACACGTCTGTAAGTAACTGTGAGTTATAAAGCCTAGAGGAGTTATGCGGTGTGGCCATTAAATGTTTTTTTGTTTTCGTTTTATTACTGTTGGATATATTAGCTGAAGACCTGAGTTTGGAAATGGGGTTCGAGCCTGTATTGTGGACTGAAGTGTGAATATACAACACATTCCACGTTATTATCAACATCATCTACCTCTGTCAGGTGTTGCTGCCAGCACAGGGGGCAGGGGGTAATGTAAGATTGTTTACAATGAGGCAGACACACCTGGCAGTGAGGTGGTTAAAAAAGACACTTTAGTGTAAACTGAGTGATACTGAGAGTAAACATTTGCTTTGTCTTAAAGCTCTCACTACGTGAACTTTGGCGTAACTTTATATCGCTACCAAAAATGTCACAGCTTGACACATAAGCTTGATCTAGGTGATGTTCAGTGTCATATCCAATGTGTCACGAGGCATTGACAGTGAAACAGTTGTTAGTTTGATAGTTTGTTATAAGCTTAGTGAGGTTATCCGTGAAGGTCAGTGGGCACACAGGGACCTTGAATCATGCCCAGAACTCGGTGCCACCTAGTCAAGTCTTCACACTATTTGTAGACGAGGTCATCCTACAAGTGGTAAGTTACAGTGTTGCATTAGCTATGTGGTGTTGACAATGTTTATAATTTATAGGGTTTACCCGTAATACTGGCGCCATTGTTTACACTACAAAATAATTTCTAGTGGTTGATATGTTTTTCACAAATATTTGAAATTTTATTTTTCTGTTTGTACTTCGATAAAATCTGTTGTGTAATTCAAGTTGGTTCTAAAATAAGATGTTGCCATTTCAGAGTGAGTACGGATATTATTTATATATGTAGAATAATTCGTAGTGACGAAAATGCACACTGATAATAAACTTGGTTTTCCCTATAAAATAATATTATTTATTAGCTAAGCATTTGGACATTTACAATTGATTTTTATGCAAAAAAATGTCTCTCTTCATAAGAAAACTACTTACATTTGTTTTTTTATTGTATGTACTTTCGGAAAATAAACTTATGACGGAAATTAAATTTGAAAAATATAAAGAAAAAATGCTCCTGTAGTCGCCGGTGTGCTTCTCTGCCTGGCAGTTGTATAATTGTTGCTCATTTGTACATTATTTTTTGTGTTATTTTTATAATCTAGAAAACAGACATTAAAATGCCATTATAAGCAGCTGTGGAGGTGTTGGTTTAACATCATTAAACAGGGTTGGATGGACCAAAAGGATAAAAAGACAAAAACTTGCAGCTTATGATAAATTCACTATCACTCTGATATATGATTGATAATTTAAAAAACAGGGTTAGAAGCCATTAGAAAATAACGTGTTCCTCCTCGTTTTATTATTTATTAAACAATAATTTCATATGATCTTTAGAACTGGCTGGTATTGAAACACACTGTAACAGATTATGAAGACAGGTACAGTACAGTACACAGTAAAGAAGAAACTGACGTTATACTGTGCCTCGTTCACCATTAACAGTCTTGTAGGAATAATTTATGTACTCTATATGGTGGGAGTAAACGACTCCTGCGCTGTAAGC
>NW_024747899.1:0-15757 GCF_018991925.1 Homarus americanus | reverse complement strand
AGACACTCCAGGTGCTCTCTGACACTCCCAGTGCACCTCTGACACTCCCAGGCACACCTCCGACACTCCCAGGTGCACCTCAGACACTCCCAGGTACACCTGACACTCCCAGGTACACCTCTGACACTCCCAAGCCTCTGAAACTCCCGGTTCAGGCACTCCCAGTGCAACTCCGACACTCCCAGGTAAACCTCCGATGCTCCTAAGTACACCTCTGACACTCCATGTACACCTCTGACCTCCTAGGTATTCCTCTGACCTCCTGGTACACCTCTGACACTCCTAGGTATTCCTCTGACCTCCCAGGTACACCTCCGACACTCCCAAATTTTCCGACACTCCCAGGTAACCTCCATACTCCTAAGTACACCTCTGACACTCCCAGGTACACCTCTGACCTCCTAGGTGTTCCTCTGGCACTCCTGGTGCACCTCTGACACTCCCAGGCACACCTCAGACACTCCTAGGTGCACCTCAGACCTCTCCAGGTACACCTCAGACACTCCCAGGCACACCTCTGACACTCCCAGGTACACCGCTGACCTGCCAGGTACACCTCTGACACTCCATGTACACCTCCGAACCTCCCAGGTGCACCTCGACACTCCCAGGTACACCTCAGACACTCCCAGGTACACCTCTGACACTCCCAGGTACCGCTGACACTGCCAGGTACACCTCTGACACTCCATGTACACCTCCGACACTCCCAGGTACACCTCTGACCCTCCCAGGTACACCTCCTGACACTCCCAGGTACACCTCTGACACTCCCAAGGTGCACCTCTGACACTCCCAGATACACCTCCAGACCTCCAAGGTGCACCTCTGACACTCCCAAGTGCACCTCTGACACTCCCAGGCAAACCTCTAACCTCCCAGGTACACCTCAGACACTTCCGGTACACCGCTGACGCACTGCCAGGTACACCTCAGACACTGCCAGGTACACCTCGACACTGCCAGGTTACCTCAGACACTCCCAGGTACCTCAGACACTCCCAGGTACACCTCAGACATTCCCAGGTAACCTCTGACACTCCCAGGTACTCCCACTGATTCCTGGTACACCTGGCCTCCCAGGTACACCTCTGACACTCCCAGGTACACCCCAGACACTCCCAGGTACACTTCTCACCTCCCAGGTACACCTCTGCCTCCTAGGTACACTTCTCCACCTCCCAGGTCACCTCCGCCTCCCAAGTGCACCTCCTAACACTCCCAGGTACCTCTGACCCTCCCAGGTACACCTCTGACACTCCCAGGCACCCCACTGACACTCCCTGGTACACCCTCCACACTCGGGTACACCTCTGACACTCCCAGGCACACCTGACTGCCATGTACACCCTCT
This sequence comes from Homarus americanus, assembly GCF_018991925.1. NCBI lineage: Eukaryota > Metazoa > Arthropoda > Malacostraca > Decapoda > Nephropidae > Homarus > Homarus americanus. The sequence goes on along the minus strand of NW_024747899.1, from coordinate 14,403 downwards.
GACACTCCCAGGTACCTCTGACACTCCTAGGTATTCGCTGACCTCCTGGGCTACCTCCTGACACTCCCAGGTACACCTCTGACACTGCCAGGTACACCTCTGACTATCCCAGTGCCTCTGACACTCCCAGGTACACCTCTGACACTCCCAGGTACCTCTGACACTCCCAGATACACCTCTGACTCTCCCGGTACATCTCCTGCCTCCCAGGTACACCTCTGACTCCCAGGTACACCTCCTGACCTCCCAGACACCTCCGATGCTCCAGTACACCTCTGGCCTCCCTAGGTACACCTCTGACACTCCTAGGTGCTCTCTGTCACTCCTCATACCTCCTGACCTCCCAGGTACACCGCTGACCTCCCAGGTACACCTCTGACACTCCCAGGTACACCTCAGACACTGCCAGGTACACCTCGAACACTCCCAGGTACACTCAGACACTCCCAGGTACACCTCTGGACACTCCCAGGTGCACCTCCTAGCCTCCAAGTGCACCTCTGACCTCCCAGGTACACCTCCTAGCCCTCCCAGGTACACCTCCACATGCTCCCAGGCACACCTCTGACACTCCCTAGGTACACCTCCTGACCTCCATGTACACCTCGACACTCCAGGTACACCTCTGACCCTCCCAGGTACTCCACTGACACTCCCTGGTACACCTCCACATACTCCCAGGCACACCTCTGACACTCCCTAGGTACACCTCTGACACTCCTGTACCTCCGACACTCCCAGGTGCACCTCTGACCTCCCAGGTATTCACTGACCTCCCTGGTACATCCCTGACCTCCCAGGTACACCTCTGACCTCCCAGGTACACCTTTGACACTCCCAGGTACACCTCCAGCAGGCACCAGGCACCGCTGACACTGCCAGGTACACCTCAAGCACTGCCAGGTACACATCAGACACTGCCAGGTACCTCAGACACTCCCAGGTACACCTCAGACACTCCCAAGGTGCCTCCTGACCTCCCAAGTGCCCCTCTGACACTCAGGCAAACCTCTAACACTCCCAGGTTACCTCAGACACTTCCAGGTACACCATGACCTCCCAGGTACACCTCTGACACTCCCAAGTGCACCTCTAACACTCCCAGGTACACCTCGGCACTCCCAGGTACACCTCTGACACTCCCAGGTACTCCACTGACACTCCCAGGTCACTCCAACACTCCCAGGTAAACTCCGACACTCCCAGGTAAACCTCTGATACTCCCTAGGTACACCGCTGACACTGCCAATTCCCTCTGACACCCCATGTACACCTCCGACACTCCCAGGTACACCTCTGACACTCCCAGGTACCTCCACTGACCTCCCAGGTCCACCTCCGACACTCCCAGGTACAGCTCCGACACTCCCAGGTACACCTCCGTGCTCCTAAGGTACACCTCTGACACTCCCAGGTACACCTCTGACACTCCTAGGTATTCCTCTGACCTCCCTGGTACACCTCTGACCTCCCAGGTACCTCAGACCTCCTGGTGCGCGTGAACCTCCAGGTACCTGTTCCACTTCAGTTCTCCCTGACACTCCCAGGTACACCTCTGAGCTCTCCTGGTCACCCCTCAGGCTTCCAGGTACACCTCTGACACTCCCAGGTACACCTCTCACACTCCCAGGTGCTCCTGTGACCTCCCTGGTGCTTATACCCCAGGTACACCTCAGACACTCCTAGGTGCACCTCCAGACACTCCCAGGTACACCTCAGACACTCCCAGGCACACCTCTGACACTCCCAGGTACACCTCTGACACTGCCAGGTACACCTCTGACACTCCATGTACACCTCCGACACTCCCAGGTACACCTCTGACACTCCCAGGTGCACCTCTGACATCCCAGCCTCCTGACCCTCCCAGGTACACCTCTGACCTCCCAGGTGCACCTCTGACTCCTCCCAGGTACACCTCCTGACCTCCCTGGGTACTCCTCTGACACTCCTGATACACCTCTGACACTCCCAGGTACACCTCTGACACTCCCAGGTACACCTCTGACACTCCCAGATACTCCACTGACATTCCCTGGTACACCTCTGACACTCCAAGTACACGTCCAACACTCCCAGATACACCTCTGACCTCCCAGGTAGCATCTCTGACACTCCCAGGTACACCCTCCTGGCCTCCCAGGTACACCTCAGACACTCCCAGGTACACCTCAGACACTCCCAGGTACACCTCAGAACTCCCAGGTGCACCTCCGACACTCCTGGTACACCCCGGACACTCCCAGGTACACCTCTGCCTCCCAGGTACACCTCTGGCCTCCCAGGTACACCTCAGACACTCCCAGGTACACCTCAGATACTCCCAGGTACACCCCAGACACTCCCAGGTACACCTCCCAACACTCCCAGGTACACCTCTGACCTCTCTGGTACACCTCTGACACTCAGGTGCACCTCTGACATTCCCAGGTACACCTCTGACACTCCCAGGTGCACCTCTGACACTCCCAGGTACCTTCTGACATTCCCAGGTACACCTCTGACACTCCCAGGTACACCCCTCTGACTCCCAGGTACACCTCTGACCCTCCCAGGTACACCTCTGACCTCCCAGGTGCACCTCTGACCTCCCAGGTACACCTCTGACACTCCCAGGTACACCTCTGACACTCCCAGGTACTCCACTGGCCTCCCAGGTGCACCCCTGACTCCCAGTACCTCCGACACTCCTGGACACCTCCGACACTCCCAGTGCACACCTCTGACATTCCCAGGTACACCTCTCACACTCCCAGGTACACCTCCTGACACTCCCAGGTACTCCACTGACATTCCCTGGTACACCTCCCAGGCCTCCCAGGTGCGTCCGACCTCCCAGGTACAGACATCCCCAGGTACACTTCTCTCCTCCCAGGTACACCTCCTGGCCTCCTAGGTACTCCTCTGTCACTCCCTGATCCACCTCTGACACTCCCAGGTCACCGCTGACACTCCCAGGTACACCGCTGACACTGCCAGGTACACCTCAGACACTGCCAGGTACACCTCAGACACTCCCAGGTACACCTCAGACCTCCAAGGTGCACCTCTGACACTCCCAAGTGCACCTCACAGGCCTCCCAGGCAAATCTCTGACACTCCCAGGTACACCTCAGACACTTCCAGGTACACCGCCCCGGCCTGCAGTTACACCCTCAAACACCCAGGTACACCTCCAGACACTGCCAGGTACACCCTCCAGACACTCCCAGGTACACCTCCAGACACTCCCAGGTACACCTCTGACCTCCCAGGTGCACCTCTGACACTCCCAGGTACACCCCAGACACTCCCAGGTACACCTCTCCGCTCCTAGGTGCACCTCTGAGCCTCCTAGGTGCACCTCTCACCTCCCAGGTACACCTCCGCCACTCCCAAGTACACCTCTGACACTCCCAGGTACACCTCTGACACTCCCAGGTACACCTCTGACACTCCCAGGTGCTCCACTGACACTCCCGGGTACACCTCTGACACTCCCAGGTACACCTCTGACACTCCCAGGTACACCGTGACACTCCATGTACACCTCTGACACTCCAGGTACACCTCTGACACTCCCAGGTACATCTCACACCTCCCAGGTCACACCTCCGGCCTCCCAGGTACATCTCTGACCTCCCAGGTACCTCTGACACTCCCAGGTACACCTCTGACACTCCAGGTGCACTCCGATACTCCAGTGCACCTCTGACACTCCCAGGTACACCTCTGACACTCCTAGGTGCTCCTCTGTCCACTCCTGATGCACCTCTGACACTCCCAGTACACCGCTGACACTCCCAGGTACACTGACACTGCCAGGTACACCTCCAGACACTGCCAGGTACACCTCAGACCACCGCCAGTGCACATCAGACTCCCAGGTGCACCTCTGACCTCCCAGGTACAACTCCGACACTCCCAGGTACACCTCCGATACTCCGAGGTACACCTCTGACAATCCCAGGTACTCCTGTGACACTCCCAGGTACACCTACGACACTCAGGTACACCTCCTGACACTCCCAGGTACCTTCGATATTCCCAGGTACACCTCATAGACCTCCCAAGTTGCATCTCTGACCTCCCAGGTGCACCTCTGGCCTCCCAGGTGCACCTCTGACTGACACTCCAGGCACCTCCGATACTCCGGTGCACCTCTGACCTCCCAGGTGACACCTCTGAGCCTCCTAGGTGCTCCTCTGTCACTCCTGATACACCTCTAACACTCGGTACACCTTGACCTCCCAGGTGCACCTCTGACACTCCCAGGTGCACCCCTGACACTCCCAGGTGCACCTCTAGACTGCTCCCAGGTACACTCAGGCCTCCCAGGTACACCTCTGACACTCCCAGGTACACCTCTGACCTCCCAGGTGAACCTCCACGTGCTCAGGGTACACCTCTGACACTCCCAGGTCCTCCTGTGACACTCCCAGGTACACCTACAGCCTCCCAGGTACACCTCTGACACTCCCAGGTACACCCCGACACTCCCAGGTACACCTCTTACACTCCCAGGTACACCTTTGAGACTCCCAGGTACTCCACTGACCTCACCTGGTACACCTCTGACACTCCCAGGTACCCTCTGACACTCCAGTTCACCTCTGAGACTCCCAGGTACACCTCTGACCTCCTGGTACACCTCCTTAATCACTCATTCCCAGGTACACCTCTGACCTCCCAGGTGCACCTCAGACCTCCAGTACCATGACACTCCCAGGTGCACCTCTGACACTCCCAGGTACACCTCTGACCTCCCAGGTGCGTCCAACACTCAGATACACCTCCTGGCCTCCCAGATACACCTCTGACACTCCAGGTACATCTCTGACACTCCCAGGTACACCTCCTGACCTCCCAGGTGCCTCAGACACTCCCAGGTACACCTCCAGACACTGCCAGGTACACCTCAGACACTCCCAGGTACTCCACTGACATTCCCTGCACACCTCTGACACTCCCAGGTACATCTCTGACACTCCCAGGTACACCTCTGACACTACAGGTACACCTCAGACACTCCCAGGTACACCTCCAGACACTGCCAGGTACACCTCTGACACTCCCAGGTACACCTCAGACACTCCCAGGTGCTCCTCTGACACTCCCAAATTACACCTCTGACCTCCCAGGTACACCTCTGACACTCCAGGTACACCTCTGACACTCCCAAGTGCCTCCTGACCTCCCAGGTGCACCTCCGACCTCCCAGGTGCAACTCCGACACTCCCAGGTTAAGCCTCCGATGCTCCTAAGTACACCTCTGACACTCCCAGGTACACCTCTGACACTCCCTAGGTATTCCTCTGACCTCCCTGGTACACCTCCGGCCTCCCTAGGTATTCCTCTGACTCCAGGTACCTCCAGTCACTCCTAGGTACACCTCTCTACACTCCCAGGTACACCCTCTCCTCCCAGGTTCTCTGTGACCTCCCTGATACTTTTCTGACACTTCCAGGTACACCTCAGACACTCCCAGGTACACCAAAGACACTCCAGGTACACCTCACATGCTCCCAGGCACACACACTCAGGTACACCTCGACACTCCTAGGTACACCTCTGACCCTCCCAGGTACACCTCTGACACTCCCAGGTGCACCTTTGACCTCCCAGGTGCTCCACTGACATTCCCTGGTACACCTATAACACTCCCAGGTGACCTGCTGACATGGCCAGGTGCACCTCCGCACTCCAAGGTTACACCTCCGACACTGCCAGGTGCACTTTTGCTCCTGGTACACCTGACCTCCCAAGTACACCTCTGACACTCCCAGGTTAACCTCTGACCTCCCAGGTACACCTCAGACACTCCCAGGTACACCACCAGATACTCCCAGGTACACCCAGATACTCCCAGGTACACCCTCCGACACTCCCAGGTACACTCTGACACTCTCCTGGTACACCTCCTGACACTCATAGATTACACCTCTGACATTCCCAGGTACACCTCTGACACTCCCAGGTACACCTCTGACACTCCCAGGTGCGTCCGACACTCCCAGATACACCTCTGACACTCCCAGGTACACCTCGACACTCCCAGGTACATCTCTGACACTCCCAGGTACACCTGACACTCCCAGGTGCTCCACTGACCTCCCTGGTACACCCTGACACTCCCAGGTACCTCTGTCACTCCCATGTACACCACAGACGCTCCCAGGTACCTTCTCACACTCCCAGGTACACCTCTGACCTCCTGGGTACTCCTCTGTCACTCCCTCATACACCTCTAACACTCCCAGGTACACCGCTGACACTCCCAGGTACACCGCTGACACTGCCAGGTGCACTCCAGACACTGCCAGGTGCACCTCAGACACTCCCAGGTACACCTCCAGACACTCCCAGGTACACCTCAGACACTCCCAGGTACACTCTGCCTCCCAGGTGCCTCTGACACTCAGGTGACCTCTGACCTCCAGGTGCACCTCCTGACCTCCCAGGTACACCTCTGACACTCCCAGGTACACCTCTGACCTCCCAGGTACATCTCTGACACTCCAGGTGCACCTGGCACTCCAGGTACTCCACTGACACTCCTGGTACACCTGACACTCCCAGGTACCTCTGTCCTCCCAGGTACACCTCGCTCCCAGGTCTTCCTCACCTCCCAGGTACACCTCTGACCTCCTGGTGCCCTCTGCCTCCCTCATGCACCTCTAACTCCCAGGTGCACCTTGACCTCCCAGTGCACCTCTGACCTCCAGGTACACCTCAGACACTGCCAGGTACACCTGACACTCCCAGGTACCTCTGACACTCCCAGGTACACCACAGACGCTCCCAGGTACCTCTCACACTCCAGGTACACCTCTGACACTCCAGGTGAACCTCTGACACTCCCAAGTGCACCTCTGACACTCCCAGGCACACACCTCTGGCCTCAGGTACACCTCAGACACTCCCAGGTACACCGCTGACACTCCCAAGTACACCTCTGACACTCCCAATTGCACCTGACACTCCCAGGTACACCTCAGACAATCCGGTACACCTCCGATACTCCCAGGTACACTTCTCACGCTCCCAGGTACACCTCTGACACTCCCAGGTATATCCGACCTCCCAGGTAAACCTCCGATAATCCAGTGCACCTCTGACAATCCCAGGTGCTCCTGTGACACTCCCAGGTACACCTACGACACTCAGGTGCACCTCTGACACTCCCAGGTTACCAGCCTTCCGATGTTCAGGTACACCTCCGATGTATTCCCAGGTACACCTCTGATACTCAGGTACACCTCTGACACTCCTGGTACGCCTCCGATATTCCCAGGTACACCTCCGAGATTCCCAGGCACCTCTGACACTCCCAGGTACACCTCAGACACTCCCATGTGCACCGCTGACACTCCCAGGTTCACCTTTGACACTCCCAAGTACACCCGCTCCCAGGTACACCTCCGACACTCCCAGGTACAACTCCGACACTCCCAGGTAAACCTCCGATACTCCTAAGTACACCTCTGACACTCAGGTGCACCTCTGACACTCCTAGGTATTCCTCCTGACCTCCCTGGTACCTCCTGAGCCTCCTGAGTGTTTCTCTGTGCTCCCAGGTACACCTCAGTCCTCATAGGTACCTCTCACCTCCCAGGTACACCTCTCACCTCCCAGGTGCTCCTGTGACCCCTGGTGCTTCTCTGACACTTCCAGGTACACAGACACTCCCAGGTACCTACAGACCTCCCAGGTACCTCCACATACTCCCAGGCACACCTCTGACACTCCTAGGTACACCTCTGACCTCCATGTACACCTCGACACTCCCAGGTACACCTCTGACACTCCCAGGTACTCCACTGACACTCCCTGGTACATCCCTGACACTCCCAGGTACACCTCGGCCTCCCAGGTACACCTTTGACCTCCCAGGTACACCTCAGACACTTCCAGGTCCGCCTCCGACACTCCCAGGTACAGCTCCGACACTCCCAGGTAAACCTCCGATACTCCCAGGTGCCTCGCTGACACTGCCAGGTACACCTCCTGACGCCCCATGTACACCTCCGACACTCCCAGGTACACTCTGACACTCCCAGGTACTCCACTGAGCCTCCCAGGTCCCTCCGACACTCCAGGTACAATCCGACACTCCCAGGTAAACCTCCGATTCTCAGGTGCCTCTGACCTCCGGGCACCTCTGGCCTCCTAGGTATTCCTCTGACCTCCCTGGTACACCTCTGACCTCCCAGTTCCCTCAGACACTCCTGGTACGCCTCAGACACTCCCAGGTACACCTCTTTCCTCCCTGTGGTTCTCCTGACACTCCCAGGTACACCTCCAGACACTCCCAGGTACCTCAGTCACTCCCAGGTACACCTCTGACACTCCTGGTGCCCTTGGGCACTTCCTAGGTACACCTCCTGACACTCCGAGGTACACCTCTCACCTCCCTGGGTACTCATGTGACACTCCTGGTACTTCTCTGACCCTCCCAGGTGCACCTCAGACACTCCCAGGTACACCTCAGACCTCCCAGGTACACCTCAGACACTCCCAGGCACACCTCGGTGCTCCCAGTGCTGCCAGGTTGCCTCACGACCTCCATGTACACCTCCGACACTCCCAGGTGCACCTCTAACACTCCCAGGTACACCTCTGACCCTCCCAGGTGCACCTCTGGCACTCCCAGGTACACCTCTGACCTCCCAGGTACTCCACTGGCATTCCCTGGTACACCTCTGACACTCCCAGGTGCAGTCCAACCTCCCAGATACACCTCTGACACTCCCAGGTACATCTCTAACCCCAGGTACACCTCTGACCTCCCAGGTACACCTCACCGGCCTCCCAGGTACACCTGCGATACTCCCAGGTACACTCCTGACGCCAGGTGCACCTCTGACCTCCTGGGTACTCCTCTGTCACTCCTGATGCACCTCTAACACTCCCAGGTACAGCCTGACCTCCCAGGTACCTCTGGCCTCCCAGGTGCTCCACTGACATTCCTGGTACACTCTGAGCACTCCCAGGTACCGTCCTGCACTCCCAGATACACCTCTGGCCTCCCAGATGCACCTCCTGACACTCCCAGGTTTATCAGACACTGCCAGGTACACCTAGATCCTCCTCCACTGACATTCCTGGTGCACCTCCTGCACTCCCAGGGTGCGTCCCACTCAAGATCCTCTGCACCTCCCTGGCCTCCGGTACATCTCTGCCTCCCAGGTCACCTCTGACACTCCGGTGCCTCAGACCTCCCAGGTACACCTCAAAGACCGCCAGGGTGCACACTCAGACACTGCCAGGTCACCTCAGACACTCCCAAGGTGTCTCCTCAGGCCTCCCAAGTGCACCTCTGACCTCCTCAGGCACACCTGTGAGCACTCCCAGGTTGCACCTCAGAACTCCCAGGTGCACCGCTGACCTCCCAGGTGCACCTCTGACCTCCCAAGTGCCTCATGCCTCCCAGGTGCACCTCCGACACTCCCAGGTACAACTCCGACACTCCCAGGTGAACCTCCGTGCTCCTAAGTGCCTCTGATACCCCAGGTTACACCTCTGACCTCCTAGGTTTCATCTCCATGACCTCCCTGGTGCACCTCCTGACACTCCTAGGTGTTTTATCTGGCCCCCCATGTACACCTCAGTCACTCCCTAGGTACACCTCTCTCACTCCCAGGTGCACCTCACTCCCAGGTTCTCCTGTGACACTCCCTGATACTTGACACTTCCAGGGTCCACCGTGAGACCTCCCAGGTGCACCACAGACGCCTCCCAGGTGCACCTCACATTGCTCCCAGGCCTGACTCCTGGGTGCCTCCTCTGACCTCCATGTCACTCCCGCGGGCTCTCAGGTATTTCACGACTCCCAGGTGCTCCTCCTGACACTCCTGGTACACCTACTGGCCTCCCCAGGTACACGTCCTGACCTCCCAGGTGCACACCTTACTGAGCCTCCCAGGTACACCTCAGACACTTCCAGGTACACACCCAGGCACTCCCAGGTAGCACTTCTCACACTCAGGTGCCTCCATTCCCAGGTACGCTTTCTGGCATACGGTGCACGTACCTCTGCCACGGGTGCACCTCCGACACTCGCAATTTGCAGCTATACTTCACGCCCAGGTACACCTGTGACACTCCCAGGTACCTCTGACACTCGGTGCATCCCCTCCAGGTTACCCCTGACCCCTCCCAGGTTACGTCTCTGCGGCATCCCCAGGTGCCTTTGACGCTCCCAGGTGCCACCTCGGACGACTCCAGGACACCAGATTGCTCCCAGGGTGCTTCTCGCTCCTCGGTTGCACTCCAGGCCTCCCAGGTTGCCCCTCTGACCTCCGGTACTCTGACACTCCCAAGTGCACTCCTGGCTCTCAGGTCTCATCTTGCTCCCGGTACCTCGGACATGGTACACCTCCGAGGCCTCCTAGAGTGCACTCCTCCTGTGACACTCCCAAGGGTACACTCTGACACTCCAGGTACCTCAGGACAATCAGTGACACGCTCCGATCTCCCAGGTAGCACTTCTCACGCTCCCAGGTACACCTCTGGCCTCCCAGGTATAACTCCAGACACTCCCAGGTAAACCTCCGTTGTTCGAGTACACCTCTGACAATCAGGTACTCCGGGCTCCCAGGTGCACCCTCACCTGACACTCCCAGATTCACCTCTGACCTCCCAGGTGCACCTTCGATATTGTCCCGGTACCTCCGATATTCCCAGGTACACCTCTGATATCCCCAGGTACACCTCCTGGTGCACCTCCGATATTCCCAGGTACACCTCCGAAATTCCCAGGCACACCTCTGAGCACTCCCAGGTACACCTCAGACACTCCCATGTACACCGCTCCAGCCTCCCAGGTACCTTTGACCTCCCAAGTACACACCTGACTCCCAGGTACACCTCCGACACTCCCAGGTACAACTCCGACACTCCCAGTTAACCCTCCGGTGCTCCTAAGTACACCTCTGACCTCCCAGGTACACCTCTGACACTCCTAATTCCTCTGGCCTCCCAGAGTGCCTCTGACACTCCTAGGTATTCTCCTGACACTCCCAGGTACACCTCAGTCACTCGGGTACACCTCACCTCTCCACCTCCCAGGTACACCTCCTGCACTCCCAGGCTCCTGTGCACTCCTGGTACTTCTCTGACACTTCCAGGTACACCTCAGACACTCCCAGGTTACCACAGACACTCCCAGGTACACCTCCACATGCTCCCAGGTACACCTCTGACACTCCTAGGTACACCTCTGACACTCCATGCCTCCGACACTCCCAGGTACACCTCTGACACTCCCAGTGCTCATGACACCTCCTGGCATCCCTGACCTCCCAGGTACACCTCTGACACTCAGGCCTGCTGACCTCCCAGGTTACCTCGACACTTCCAGGTGCCTCAGGCTCCAGTGACTCCGGCCTCCCAGGTAAACCTCCGATACTCCCAGGTACACCGCTGACACTGCCAGGTTGCACCTCTGACGCCCATGTACACCTCCGACACTCCCAGGTGCACGTCTGACACTCCCAGGTACTCCAATGACACTCCCAGGTGCACCTCCGACACTCCCAAGTACAACTCCGACCTCCCAGGTAAACCTCCGATATTCCTGGGTACACCTCTGACACTCCCAGGTACACCTCCCGACACTCCTAGGTATTCCTCCCAGCCTCCAGGTGCACCTCTGACACTCCCAGGTACACCTCAGACCTCCCACGCCTCAGACACTCCCAGGTACACCTCTTTCCTCCCTGGTTCTCCCCTGACACTCCCAGGTACACCTCAGACACTCCCAGGTACACCTCAGTCACTCCCAGGTACACCTCTGCCTCCTAACTTTAGGGCCTTCTAGGTACACCTCTGACACTCCCAGGTACACCTCCTCACCTCCCTAGGGTACTCATGTGACCTCCCTGGTACTTCTCTGACCTCCGGTACACCTCAGACACTCCCAGGTACACCTCAGACCTCCCAGGTACACCTCAGACACTCCCAGGCACTCAGACACTCCCAGGTACACCGCTGCAGGGCACACTCTGACACTCCAGGTACCTCCGACACTCCAGGCACTCCAGCATAGGTACACCTCTGACACTCCCAGGTACACCTCTGACCTCCCAGGTACACCTCTGACACTCCCAGGTACTCACTGACATTCCCTGGTGCACACCTCTGACCTCCCAGGTACACGTCCAACCTCCCAGATACACCTCTGACACTCCCAGGTACATCCTCCTAACACTCCCAGGTACACCTCTGACACTCCCAGGTACACCTCCAGCCTCCCAGTAAGGTACATCTCTAACCTCCCAGGTACACCTCTGACCCTCCCAGGTACACCTCTGACACTCCCAGGTACACCTGCGATACTCCCAGGTACACCTCTGACACTCCCAGGTACACCTCTGACACTCCTAGGTACTCCTCTGTCACTCCCTGATACACCTCTAACACTCCCAGGTACACCGCTGACACTCCCAGGTACACCTCTGACACTCCCAGGTACTCCACTGACATTCCCTGGTACACCTCTGACACTCCCAGGTACACGTCCAACACTCCCAGATACACCTCTGACACTCCCAGATACACCTCTGACACTCCCAGGTACACCTCAGACACTGCCAGGTACACCTCAGACACTCCCAGGTACTCCACTGACATTCCCTGGTACACCTCTGACACTCCCAGGTACGTCCAGCACTCCCAGATACCTCCTGACCTCCCAGGTACATCTCGCTCCCAGGTACACCTCTGACACTCCCAGGTACACCTCAGACCTCCCAGGTACACCTCAGACACTGCCTGGTACACCTCCAGACACTCCCAGTGCCTCAGACACTCCAAGGTGCTCCTCTGACACTCCCAAGTGCACCTCTGACCTCCCAGGCACACCAGCCTCCCAGGTACACCTCAGACACTCCCAGGTACACCGCTGAGCCTCCCAGGTACACCTCTGACACTCCCAAGTACACCTCTGACACTCCCAGGTACACCTCCGACACTCCCAGGTACCTCCGACACTCCCAGGTAAACCTCCGATACTCCTAAGTACCTCTGACACTCCCAGGTACACCTCTGACACTCCTAGGTATTCCTCTCACCTCCTGGTACACCTCTGCCTCCTAGGTATTCCTCTGACACTCCCAGGTACACCTCAGTCACTCCTAGGTACACCTCTCACCTCCCAGGTACACCTCTCACCTCCCAGGTTCTCCTGTGACCTCCCTGATACTTTTCTGACACTTCAGGCCTGTGACACTCCCTGATACTTTCTGACACTTCCAGGTACACCTCAGACACTCCCAGGTACACCACAGACCTCCCAGGTGCCTCACATGCTCCCAGGCACACCCCTGACACTCCCTAGGTACACCTCTGACACTCATGTACACCTCCGACACTCCCAGGTACCACTGACCACTCCCAGGTACCTCACTGACACTCCCTGGTACACCCCTGACACTCCCAGTGCACGTCTGACCTCCCAGGTACACCTTTGACACTCAGGTACACCTCAGACACTCCCAGGTACCCAGACACTCCCAGGTACACCCTCCACCTCTCAGGTACACCTCCGACACTCCCAGGTACACCTCTGACACTCCCAGGTACACCTCTGACACTCCCAGGTACCTCCGACACTCGCAGTGCACTTCACTTACGCCCAGGTGCACCTCCGACACTCCCAGGTACACCTCTGACACTCCCAGGTACATCCCTGACACTCAAGGTACATCTGACACCTCCCAGGTACACCTCTGACACTCCCAGGTACACCTTTGACCCTCCCAGGTACACCTCTGCCTCCAGGTTGCTCCACTGACATTCCCTGGTACACCCTTGACAATCCCAGGTACACCTCGGCCTCCCAGGTACACCTCTGGCACTCCTAGGTGCTCCTGTCACTCCTGATACACCTCTAACAATCCCAGGTACACCGCTGACACTCCCAGGTGCACCTCTGACCTCCCAGGTACTCCACTGACATTCCCTGGTACACCTCTGACACTCCCAGTACACGTCCAGACACCCCCAGATACACATGTGACACTCCCAGGTACACCCTCAGACACTCCCAGGTACCCGGCCTCCCAGGTACACCTCTGACACTCCCAAGCACACCTCTGACACTCCCAGGTACACCTCCAGACTCCCAGGTACAACTCCGACACTCCCAGGTAAACCTCCGTGCTCCTAAGTACACCTCTGACCCTCCCAGGTACACCTCTGACCTCCTAGGTATTCCTCTGACACTCCTGGTACACCTCTGACACTCCTAGGTATTCTCTGACACTCCCATGTACACCTCAGTCACTCCCTAGGTACCTCTCACACTCCCAGGTACACCTCTCACACCTCCCAGGTACTCCTGTGACACTCCCTGGTGCTTCTCTGACCTTCCAGGTACACCTCAGACACTCCCAGGTACACCACAGACACTCCCAGGTACAC
>NW_024747898.1:0-6481 GCF_018991925.1 Homarus americanus | reverse complement strand
AAAAAAATTTTTCAGAGGTCTGACCTTGGGTGTATAAGGCCGCTCCGGATGTATGATGTTTTGGATCCACCAAGCCATCTGTGAAGTATCATGCTGCATCTGCCGGTGTGTCGGTGGCTATGGCTTCCAGATATTTTTTTGAGGTGCTCCTTCTGGAGGTAGGCTTTACTATCACCTAGGTCGGTAACTTTGAATGTGGCTGGTGGAGAGCTCCATGGTGGAGGAACTACGTAACCAATTTTTGAAAAATTGTAAACAATTTTAGAAAATTTTTGGAAAATTTTCTGAAAATTTTGGGAAATGTTTTGAAATATTTTGAAAAATTTTGGAAAATTTTGGAAAATTTTTGGAAAATTTTGGAAAATTTTTGGAAAATTTTCTGAAAATTTTGTGAAATATTTTGTAATTTTTGAAAAATTTGGGAAAATTTTTGGAAAATTTCTGAAAATTTTTCAGAAAATTTTTCAGAAAATTTGTGAAAAATTTTGAAAATTTTTGAAAATTTTTGAAAATTTTTGAAGATTTTCGAAAATTTTCCAAAAAATTTTCAGAGGGTCTGACCTTGGGTGTAGAAGGCCGCTCCGGATGTATGATGTTTTGGATCCACCAAGCCATCTGTGAAGTATCAAGCTGCATCTGCCGGTGTCTCGGTGGCTATGGCTTCCAGAGTTATTTTTTTGAGGTCCTCCTTCTGGAGGTAGGCTTTACTATCGCCTAGGTCGGTAATTTTGAATGTGGCTGGTGGAGAGCTCCATGGTGGAGCTACGTAACCATTTTTTTAAAAATTGTGAACAATTTTAGAAAATTTTTGGAAAATTTTCTGAAAATTTTGGGAAATGTTTTGAAATATTTTGAAAAATTTTGGAAAATTTTTGGAAAATTTTTGGAAAATTTTGGAAAATTTTTGGAAAATTTTGGAAAATTTTTGGAAAATTTTCTGAAAATGTTGTGAAATATTTTGAAATTTTTGAAAAATTTCTGAAAATTTTTCGGAAAAATTTTGAAAATTTTTGAAAATTTTTGAAAAATTTTGAAAAATTTTGGAAAATTTTTGAAATTTTTTGGAAAATTGTTGAAAATTTTCTGATAATTTTGGGACATTTTTTGAAAATTTTTGGAAAATTTTTCAAAAATTTTCCAAAATTTTCCAAAAATTTTTCAGAGGGGCTGACCTCGAGTGTAGAAGGCCGCTCCGGATGTTTGATGTTTTGGATCCACCGAGTCGTCTGTGAAGTATGATGCTGCATTAGCCGGAGTCTTGGTGGCTATGACTTCCAGAGTTATTTTTTTGAGGTCCTCCTTCTGGAGGTAGGCTTTACTATCGCCTAGGTCGGTAATTTTGAATGTGGCTGGTGGAGAGCTCCATGGTGGAGGAACTACGTAACCATTTTTTGAAAAATTGTGAACAATTTTAGAAAATTTTTGGAAAATTTTCTGAAAATTTTGGGAAATGTTTTGAATTATTTTGAAAAATTTTCGGAAAATTTTTGAAAATTTTTTGAAAATTTTTGAAATTTTTCCGAAAATTTTTGAAAATTTTCCGAAAATTTTTGAAAATTTTCCGAAAATTTTTGAAAATTTTCCGAAAATTTTTGAAAATTTTTGAAGATTTTCGAAAATTTTCCAAAATTTTCTGGGGAGGGTCTGACCTTGGGTGTAGAAGGCCGCTCCGGATGTATGATGTTTTGGATCCACCGAGCCATCTGTGAAGTATCATGCTGCATCTGCCGGTGTCTCGTGGCTATGGCTTCCAGAGTTATTTTTTGAGGTCCCTCCTGAGGTAGGCTTTACTATCGCCTAGGTCGGTAATTTTGAATGGCTGGTGGAGAGCTCCATGGTGGAGGAGCTACGTAACCATTTTTTGAAAAATTGTGAACAATTTTGAAAATTTTTGGAAAATTTTCTGAAAATTTAGGGAAATGTTTTGAAATATTTTGAAAAATTTTGGAAAATTTTGAAAATTTTTGGAAAATTTTGGAAAATTTTTGGAAAATTTTCTGAAAATTTTGTGAAATATTTTGAAATTTTTGAAAAATTTGGGAAAATTTTTGGAAAATTTTTGAAAATTTTTCGGAAAATTTTTGAACAATTTTGAAAATTTTTGAAAAATTTTGAAAATTTTTGAAAAATTTTGAAAATTTTTGGAAAATTTTTGAAATTTTTTGGAAAATTGTTGAAAATTTTCTGATAATTTTGGGATTTTTGAGGAATTGTTGGTGCAAATTTCAAAATTTTCCAAAATTTTCCAAAAAATTTTTCAGAGGGGCTTAATTCCTGAGTGTAGCTGCCCGGATGTTTGATGTTTGAATCCAATCGAGCCGTCTGTGAAGTATGATGCTGCATCAGCCGGAGTCTCGGTAAGTGACTTCCAGAGTTATTTTTTTGAGGTCCTCCTCTGGAGGTAGGCTTACTATCGCCTAGGTCGAAGCTAATTTTGAATGTGGCTGGTGGAGAGCTCCATGGTGGAGGAACTACGTAACCATTTTTGAAAATTGTGAACAATTTTAGAAAATTTTGAAAATTTTCTGAAAATTTTGGGAAATATTTTGAATTTTTTTGAAAAATTTTGGAATATTTTTGGAAAATTTTCTGAAAATTTTGAAAAATTTTTGGAAAATTTCTGAAAATTTTTCGGATAATTTTTGAAAAATTTTGCAAATTTTTAGAAAAATTTTCGGAAAATTTTTGAAAATTTTTTGAAAATTTTTGAAAATTTTCCGAAAATTTTTGAAAATTTTGAAGATTTTCGAAAATTTTCCAAAAAATTTTCAGAGGGTCTGACCTTGGGTGTAGAAGGCCGCTCCGGATGTATGATGTTTTGGATCCACCGAGCCATCTGTGAAGTATCATGCTGCATCTGCCGGTGTCTCGGTGGCTATGGCTTCCAGAGTTATTTTTTTGAGGTCCTGGAGGTAGGCTTTACTATCGCCTAGGTCGGTAATTTTGAATGTGGCTGGTGGAGAGCTCCATGGTGGAGGAACTACGTAACCATTTTTTGAAAAATTGTGAACAATTTTAGAAAATTTTTGGAAAATTTTCTGAAAATTTTGGGAAATGTTTGAAGATTTTCGAAAATTTTGAAAATTTTGGAAAATCTTTTGGAAAATTTTCTTGAAAATGTTAAATATTTGAAATTTTTGAAAATTTGTAGTATGGAAAATTTCTGAAAATTTTTCGGAAAATTTTGAAAATTTTTGAAAATTTTTGAAAAATTTTGAAAATTTTTGGAAAATTTTTGAAATTTTTTAGAAAATTGTTGAAAATTTTCTGATAATTTTGGGACATTTTTTGAAAATTTTTGGAAAATTTTCAAAAATTTTCCAAAATTTTCCAAAAATTTTTCAGAGGGGCTGACCTCGAGTGTAGAAGGCCGCTCCGGATGTTTGATGTTTTGGATCCACCGAGCCGTCTGTGAAGTATGATGCTGCATTAGCCGGAGTCTCGGTGGCTATGACTTCCAGAGTTATTTTTTTGAGGTCCTCCTTCTGGAGGTAGGCTTTACTATCGCCTAGGTTGGTAATTTTGAATGTGGCTGGTGGAGAGCTCCATGGTGGAGGAACTACGTAACCATTTTTTGAAAAATTGTGAACAATTTTAGAAAATTTTTGGAAAATTTTCTGAAAATTTTGGGAAATGTTTTGAAATATTTTGAAAATTTTTGGAAAATTTTGGAAAATTTTTGGAAAATTTTGGAAAATTTTTGGAAAATTTTCTGAAAATTTTGTGAAATATTTTGTAATTTTTGAAAAATTTGGGAAAATTTTTGGAAAATTTTGAAAATTTTTGAAAATTTTTGAAAATTTTTGAAGATTTTCGAAAATTTTCCAAAAAATTTTCAGAGGGTTTGACCTTGGGTGTAGAAGGCCGCTCCGGATGTATGATGTTTTGGATCCACCAAGCCATCTGTGAAGTATCAAGCTGCATCTGCCGGTGTCTCGGTGGCTATGGCTTCCCGAGTTATTTTTTTGAGGTCCTCCTTCTGGAGGTAGGCTTTACTAACGCCTAGGTCGGAAATTTTGAATGTGGCTGGTGGAGAGCTCCATGGTGGAGGAGCTACGTAACCATTTTTTTAAAAATTGTGAACAATTTTAGAAAATTTTTGGAAAATTTTCTGAAAATTTTGGGAAATGTTTTGAAATATTTTGAAAAATTTTGGAAAATTTTGGAAAATTTTTGGAAAATTTTGGAAAATTTTTGGAAAATTTTCTGAAAATGTTGTGAAATATTTTGAAATTTTTTAAAAATTTGGGAAAATTTTTGGAAAATTTCTGAAAATTTTTCGGAAAAATTTTGAAAATTTTTGAAAATTTTTGAAAAATTTTGAAAATTTTTGGAAAATTTTTGAAATTTTTTGGAAAATTGTTGAAAATTTTCTGATAATTTTGGGACATTTTGAGGGAATTTTGGAAAATTTTCAAAATTTTCCAAAATTTTCCAAAATTTTTCAGAGGGGCTGACCCGAGTGTAGAAGGCCGCCCGGATGTTTGATGGGATCCACCGAGCCGTCTGTGAAGTATGATGCTGCATCAGCCGGAGTCTCGGTGGCTATGATTCCAGTTATTTTTTTGAGGTCCTCCTTCTGGAGGTAGGCTTTACTATCGCCTAGGTCGGTAATTTTGAATGTGGCTGGTGGAGAGCTCCACAGGAGTGAACTACGTAACCATTTTTGAAAATTGTGAAATAAATTTTAGAAAATTTTGGAAAATTTTCTGAAAATTTTGGGAAATGTTTTGAAATATTTTGAAAAATTTTCAGAAAATTTTTGAAAATTTTGAAAATTTTTGAAAATTTTCCGAAAATTTTTGGAAAATTTTTGAAAATTTTTGGAAAAATTTCTGAAAATTTTTTGAAATTTTTGAAAAATTTGGGGAAATTTTTTGAAAATTTTTGAAAATTTTTGGAAAATTTTTGAAAATTTTTGGAAAATTTTTGAAAATTTTTGGAAAAATTTTGAAGATTTTCGAAAATTTTCCAAAAAATTTTCAGAGGGTCTGACCTCGAGTGTAGAAGGCCGCTCCGGATGTTTGATGTTTTGGATCCACCGAGCCGTCTGTGAAGTATGATGCTGCATCAGCCGGAGTCTCGGTGGCTATGACTTCCAGAGTTATTTTTTTGAGGTCCTCCTTCTGGAGGTAGGCTTTACTATCGCCTAGGTCGGTAATTTTGAATGTGGTTGGTGGAGAGCTCCATGGTGGAGGACATGCAACCATTTTTGAAAATTGTGAATTTTAGAAAATTTTGGAAAATTTTCTGAAAATTTTGGGAAATTGCTTTGAAATATTTTGAAAATTTTGGAAATTTTGAAAATTTTGGTAAATTTTGAAATTTTCTGAAAATTTCTGAAAATTTTGTGAAATATTTGAGAAAATTTGAAAAAATTTTGAAAATTTTTGGAAAATTTCTGAAAATTTTCAGAAAATTTTTGAAAATTTTTTGAAAATTTTTGAAAAATTTTTGAATATTTTCCGAAAAATTTCAGAGGGTCTGACCTTGGGTGTAGAAGGCCGCTCCGGATGTATGATGTTTTGGATCCACCAAGCCATCTGTGAAGTATCATGCTGCATCTGCCGGTGTCTCGGTGGCTATGGCTTCCAGAGTTATTTTTTGAGGTCCTTCTGGAGGTAGGCTTTACTATCGCCTAGGTCGGTAATTTTGAATGTGGCTGGTGGAGAGCTCCATGGTGGAGGAACTACGTAACCATTTTTTGAAAAATTTTGAAAATTTTGGGAAAATTTTGGAAAATTTTCTGAAAATTTTGGGAAATGTTTTGAAATATTTTGAAAAATTTTGGAAAATTTTGGAAAATTTTTGGAAAATTTTCTGAAAATTTTGATTTTCGAAAATTTTCCAAAAAAATTTTCTAGAGGGTCTGACCTTGGGTGTAGAAGGCCGCTCCGGATGTATGATGTTTTGGATCCACCAAGCCATCTGTGAAGTATCATGCTGCATCTGCCGGTGTCTCGGTGGCTATGGCTTCCAGAGTTATTATTTTGAGGTCCTCCTTCTGGAGGTAGGCTTTACTATCGCCTAGGTCGGTAATTTTGAATGTGGCTGGTGGAGAGCTCCATGGTGGAGGAACTACGTAACCATTTTTTGAAAAATTGTGAACAATTTTAGAAAATTTTTGGAAAATTTTCTGAAAATTTTGGGAAATATTTTGAAATATTTTGAAAAATTTTGGAAAATTTTGGAAAATTTTTGAAAATTTTTGAAAATTTTTCCGAAAATTTTGAAAATTTTTATATTTTCGAAAATTTTCCAAAAATTTTCTGCAGGTCTGACCTGGGGTGGTAGCGCCGCTCCGGATGTATGATGTTTTGATCCACCTGCCATCTGTGAAGTATCATGCTGCATCTGCCGGTGTCTCGCAAGGTGGCTTCCAGATATTTTTTGAGGTCCTGGAGGTAGGGTTTTACTATCGCCTAGGCTCTGGTAATTTGAATGTGGCTGGTGGAGAGCTCCATGGTGGAGGAACTACGTA
>NW_024747897.1:0-6586 GCF_018991925.1 Homarus americanus | reverse complement strand
TCTGTCTCTCTGTCTTCCTATCTGTCTATCTCGCTGTCTGTCTTCCTATCTGCCTGTCTCCCTGTCTGTTTTCATCTGTCTGTATATAAATGTTTCATTTTTGTCTTATTATTATTCACCTGTGTGTACCTGTCATCCATTTTGCAGGCATGGTATTGTGTAACTGTATGTCTGTCTGTCAAACACTCAGTATTTTATTTTCTGTTTTGTGTGTGTTTTTATATATCCTGTGTTTATTTTAAGTATGTCAGTGTTTTGTTGTTTTGTCCGTCCCTTTACATTTTGTTAGGCCGACAGACACAAACCTCCCAACTTCTTTCAGCCACACAGTCACACCTCTGTCACCACAGTCGACCGTAAGCCACATACGTACAATCATCAACCACCTCTTGCCACATTACACACCTCACCACCACAATCAAGCCATAGACCACAGCAGGCCACGCTCACTTGACCACCTCACTGACCACCTCTCCACACAATCAACCCGCCGACCCGCCGACCCACACTCCTTAACCACATACCACACAGCCACCTCTGTCACCACCACAATCAACCATAAACCCACACTTGTCCACACACTCATAACCACCTCTCCCACAGCCACACCTCTCACACACCACCACAATCAACCATAAACCCACGCGACCACACTCCTTAACCACACCTCTCCCACACAGCCACCTCTGTCACCACCACAATCAACCATATTAATGAGAGAAACAACTTTAACTTCAGGACCAACAAAGTAGGATCATCATATATCACTGCACACACACACACACACACACACACACACACACACACACACACACACACACACACACACACACACACACACACACACACACACACACACACACACACACACACACACACTATACTTCTCTACAAACACACAAAAACACACAAAGTACGGCCAAACAGGTGTATTAAAACACAAACTGTATCACCCCAGGTAAATCTCCCCAGAAAAAAAAACTACACCAGTTTAGGGATTAATGTTTTAGTGTGTGTGTTGTGTGTGTGTGTGTGTGTGTGTTTGTTTTTGTGTGTGTGTGTGGTAGCTGGTCAGATGTATCGTTCAGTTGACAGTAATTGTATTCATTCTTGCTTCCATTTACCTCTACTGCACCTGTCAGTCAAAGGCCTTACGGGCGTGGGAACTCTACGCGTCTGTCTCTCTGTCTCTCTGTCTTCCTATCTATCTGTCTCGCTGTCTGGTCTGTCTTCCTATCTGCCTGTCTCCTGTCTGTTTTCTGTCCTATCAGTCTGTGTAAAGTGTTTCATTTTTAATGCTTATTATTTATTCACCTGTGTACCTGTCAATCAAGAGCTTTGCGCGTAGGAGTTGTGTAACTATGTCTCTGTCTGTCAGAGCCTCAGAGTGTTTGTTTTCTGTTTTATTGTGTGTTTTTGTCTCTTGGATATCCTGTGTTTTTTATTTAAGTCTGTCGGTGTTTTGGTGTTTGTCCGTCCCTTTGGTTTGTTAGGTGACAGACACAAACCTCCTAACTACTCAACCACACAGTCACACCTCTGTCACCACCACAATCAACCATAAACCCACATAACCCACACTCACTTAACCACACCTCTCACAGCCACACCTCTCACACCACAATCAACCATAAACCCACGCCCGTACACACTCCTTAACCACACCTCTCACAGCCACACCTCTCTCACCACCACAATCAACCATAAACACACTTGACCACACACTCACTTAACCACACCTCACACAGCCACACCCTCTGTCACCACCACAATCAACCATAAACCCACACTTGTTCACACTCATAACCACACCTCTCACAGCCACACCTCTCACCACCACAATCAACCATAAACCCACACTTGACCACACACTCCCTTAACCAACACCTCTCACACAGCCACACCTCTGTCACCACCACAATCAACCATAAACCCACACTTGACCACACACTCACTTAACACACCTCTCACACACAGCCACCTCTGTCACCACAACAATCAACCATAAACCCCACCTTGACCACACACTCACTTAACCACACCTCTCACACAGCCACCTCTCCACACCACCACAATCAACCACCTCTCCCCACCTGACCACACAATCACCACCTCTCCACCTCTCCACAAACAACCACCTCTCCCCTCACCACAATCAACCACCTCCACCCACCTCACCCACAATCAACCACCTCTCCCACCTCTACAAACCCACATCTCCCACACCACCTCTCCCACATCCAATCAACCACCTCTCCCCACCTCACCACAATCAACCACCTCTCCCACCTCACCACAAACAACCACCTCTCCCACCTCCACCACAATCAACCCACCTCTCCCACCTCACCACAATCACCACCTCTCCCACCTCACCACAAACCCACATCTCCCACCACCTCTCCCACCACCACACACCTCTCCCACCTCACCACAATCAACCACCTCTCCCACCTCACCACAATCAACCCTCTCCCCACCTCACCACAATCAACCACACCTCTCCCCACCTCACTAACCCACTCTCCCACACACCTCTCCCACACACCACATACCACCTCTCCACCTCACCACAATCAACCACCTCTCCCCACCTCACCACAAAACACCTCCCCACCTCACCACAATCAACCACCTCTCACCTCCCACACAATCAACCCTCTCCCACCTCACCACAACCCCATCTCCCACCACCTCTCCCACCCACACACCTCTCACCTCACCACAATCAACCACCTCTCCCACCTCCTCCAATCAACCACCTCTCCCACCTTACAATCAACCACCTCTCCCTCACCACAAACCCACATCTCCCACCACCTCTCCCACCACCACAAACCTCTCCCACCTCACCATCACATCTCCCTCACCACACATCAACCACCTCTCCCCCTCACCATAACCCATCTCCACACACCTCTCCCACCACCACACCTCTCTCCCACCACAATCAACCACCTCTCCCACCTCACCACAAACCCATCTCCCACCACCTCTCCCACCACCACACCTCCCCACACCACACAATCAACCACCTCTCCCACCTCACCACAAACCCACATCTCCCACACCACCTCTCCCACCACCACATCTCCCACCTCACCTACAAACCACATCTCCCACCACCTCTCCCAACACACACCTCTCCCACACCACCAACCACCTCTCCACACCACACACCTCTCCCACCTCACCACAAACCCTCTCCCACACCACCTCCCACCACCCACCTCTCCCACCCACACCCATCTCCCACCACCTCTCCACCACCCCTCTCCCACCTCACCTGAACCCACATCTCCCACCACCTCTCCCACCACCACACCTCTCCCACCTCACCACAAGCCCATCTCCCACACCTCTCCCACCACCACACCTCTCACCTCTCAAGCCCACATCTCCCACACCTCTCCCCACCACACACCTCTCCCACCTCACCACACCCATCTCCCACCACCTCTCCCACCACCACACCTCTCCCTCACCACAAACCCATCTCCTCACCTCCTCCACCACCACACACCTCTCCCCTCACCTGAACCCACATCTCCTCACCACCTCTCCCACCACCACACCTCTCCCACCTCTCCCCAGCCCATCTCCCACCACCTCTCCCACCACCACACCTCCCCCACCACACCCCATCCCTCTCCCACCACACACCTCTCCCACCTCACCACACAACCCACATCTCCTGCACCTCCTCCCCCACCACACACTCCCCCTCTCCACCTCCACACAACCACATCTCCCACCTCTCCCACCACCACCTCTCCCCTCACCAAGAGCCCACATCTCCACACCTCTCCCCACCACTCACACACACCTCTCCCACCTCACCTGACCCATCTCCCCTGTCTCCACCACCACACCCTCTCCCACACCACCATCCCTCCCCACTCACCCTCTCCCACACCACTCTCCCACACCCACCTCTCCCACACCACCACACTCCCCTCTCCCACCTCACCTCAAACCCACATCTCCCCACCTCCCACCACCACCTCTCCCACCCTCTCCCACCACCCACATATCCCACATCTCACCTCCACACCTCTCCCACCTCACCACACACCCCATCTCCCCCACCTCTCCCACCACCACACCTCTCCCACCTCTCACAACCCCATCTCCCACCTCCTCCCACCACCACACATCTCTCCCCACACACCACACCCCACTCTCCTGCCACCTCTCCCCACCACCCACACACCTCTCCCACCTCCACAATCACCACCTCCACCTCTCCTGACCCACATCTCCACCACCTCTCCCACACCACACCTCCCACCACCACACCCATCTCCACCTCTCCCACCACCTCTCCCACCACCACACACCTCTCCCCCACCCTACTTCCCACCTCTCCCACCTCACCCACAACCCACATCTCCCATCCTCCCACCACCACACACTCTCCCCACCACACTATCCACCTCTCCCACCTCACCACAACCCCATCTCCCACACCCTCTCCCACCACACACCTCTCCCCTCCTCTCCCACCACCACAAACCCACATCTCCCTCCCCACACCTCTCCCACCTCTACACCTGACCCATCTCCCCCACCTCTCCCACCACCCTCCTCTCCCCTCAACAAACCCCATCTCCCATCCTCTCCCACCACCACACACCTCTTCCACACACACCCCATCTCCCCACCTCTCCCACCACCACACTCTCCCACCACCCACCTCTCCCACCTCACCCTAACCCATCTCCCGCCTCTCCCACCACCACACACCTCTCCCCACCACACCTCTCCACCTCACCTAAACCCTCTCCCACACCTCCTCCCACCACCACACCTCTCCCTCACCACAAACCCCAATCTCCTACCCTCTCCCACCACCACACACCTCTCCCCACCTCCACAGACCCACATCTCCCTCACCATCTCTCCCACCACCAACACCTCTCACCCACCACAAACCCACATCTCCTCACCTCTCTCCCCACACACCTCCCCACACCTCCACAAGCCCATCTCCCACCACCTCTCCCACCACCACACACCTCTCCCACACCACCCAAACTCCACATCTCCTTCACCTCTCCACCACCACACTCCCCACCTCCACACCACATCTCCCCACTCACCTCTCCCACCACCACACCCTCTCCCACACACCTCACCCACTCTCCCCACACCACCTCTCCCACCACCACACCTCTCCCTCTCAATCCCTCTCACCTCTCCCCACCACCACACTCTCCCACCTCCACCACAAGCCCACATCTCCCACACACCTCTCCCACCACCACACCTCTCCCACCTCTACAAACCCACATCTCCACACCACCTCTCCCACCTCCACCCCCTCTCACCTCACCACAAGCCCATCTCCCACTCCTCTCCCCACCACACCTCTCCCACCTCACCACACCCACATCTCCCACCCCACCTCTCCCACCACTCTCCCACCTCTCCCACATCTCCCCACCATCTCCACACCACCACCTCCCCACCACCACATGCCCTCCACCTCTCCCACCACCACACACCCTCTCCCACCTCACCACAAACCCACATCTCCCACCACCTCTCCCACCACCACACCTCTCCCACCTCACCACAAACCCACATCTCCGCACCACCTCCCACCACCACCCCTCCCCACCACCACAAACCCATCTCCCCCTCTCCCACCACCACACCCCTCTCCCCCACCACAAACCCCACATCTCCCACACCACCTCTCCCGCCACCACACACACACCTCTCCACCTCTACAAACCCACCACCACACACCTCTCCCACCACCACACTCCTCTCCCACCCCTACAAACCCACATCTCCCACACCCACCTCTCCCACCACCACCCCCCTCTTCCCACCTCACCACAAGCCCACATCATCCCACCACCTCTCCACCACCACACACCTCGCCCACCTCACCACAAGCCCACTCCTCCCACCACCTCCCACCACCACACACCTCTTCCCCACACCACCACAATCAACCACAAAGCCAACCCTCACTGGTACCCAAGAGTTAATTTAGTCGACCCCCAAAGGTTAATCCTAGAATCACAATTAGCAGCTAGACAAAGAGAATATTAAGACCTCGACGTAAGAATCAGGCCCTCCTTTCACTTTTACGAATTATTAATATTTACAGCTTTTGTCCATTTTTTGTTAGAGATGTTTTTGTTTTTATTTACAAGAGTGTGGCCAGGGGAGTGGAGAGAAAGGTATTAGTGAGAACTGAAGGTGTGTGTGGAAGGGAGATGTGACAGGTTGGGGATGTGTGTGTGAGGGGGTGAATGGGTTGGGATGTGTGTGTGTGTGTGTGTGTGGAGTGGGTGTGTGGGTTGAGATGTGTGTGTGGGGCAGTGATGGTTGAGATGTGTGTGTGTGTGTGTGAGTGGAGTGTGTGATGGGTTGAGAGTGTGTGTGTGGGGGGTGATGGGTTGGGGATGTGTGTGTGTGGGGGGTGATGGGTTGGGGATGTGTGTGTGTGTGGGGGGTGTGGGTTGGGATGTGTGTGTGTGGGGGTGTGATGGGTGAGATGTGTGTGTGGGGGCAATGATGGAGTTTGGGGGTGTGTGTGTGTGGGGAGGTGATGGGTTGAGATGTGTGT
>NW_024747896.1:0-15634 GCF_018991925.1 Homarus americanus | reverse complement strand
ATAAGGCTTACCTGTTATTGCACGTAGGCAGTCGTTTAGTAAGTCTTATCGAGTGTAGGGAAGAATCCGGATCTGTTTAATGCCGTACCCTCGCTCCAGAGTAGGCTGTTCCATAGTCACTAGTTTAGGGTGAAGTGATATCTTGGGACGCCCCGCTCTACCAGGACCCCATAATTATAAGGCCTCAATTATTGTTCTTCTCATTATCTCATTCGGGGTCAATAATAAAGTAACTCAAGGGTTGTTTATCCGGATCTTTATATTAATGCCGTAATACGCCCTTCCTGTTTCAAGTATCTTTCCAAGTCTCTTATCCTTATCTAAGGATCTTATCAGAAGAACAATATTCATAAGTGTAATTTCCCTAGGTATAACTTGGGTAGTTTCCGGGACTTTCTGGTTATCCACTGCCGTGATATTTTCTAGGGTAATCCACTTATCTTATCTTTTGACCATTAGTTAATTTATCTAGTTTTTCTTAACAATGGCCACCGCAGGTTTTGATCTCTAGGATTTTATTGGAAATCCTTCCGTAGCTAAATTACGTGTTAATATCCTGAAGAAAGAATGGAAAAGTATAGACACCTATTACAATATCCCATATTCACAGCAAATGACTAAGGAAATGTTAAAAAATCAGGTAATTGAAATGTTGGTTCAACAAGAAGTTTTAGAAGAATCCGCTGTTGACCAATTAACGCCCATGTCCAAGATACTTCAACCACTATCCACCACCCCTCCTCACTCAGAAGTTGCCTCAGGTCTGGCTAGCCCTCAAGAAAAAACACAAAGAGTAGACGCCTTAGAACTAGAACGAGCTAGGTTCGAGTTCTAAATCAAAATGAAAGAACTCCAGTTGGAACATCAGTTGGAACAGGCCAAGTTGGAGCATGAGGGAAAGTTGGAAGAGGCCAAGTTGGAGCATGAGTTGGAACAGGCCAAGTTGGAACAGGCCAAGTTGGAGCTTGAGGAAAAGTTGGAACAGGCCAAGTTGGAGCAGGAGGTTAGACTGAAAGAACTACAGGTGAAAGAGACAGAAGTCACCTTAACATCGGAGTTTAAATCAAAAGAAGTGGCATTAAAAGAGAGACTAGCTGCTTTTAACCCTGCTAATGCTTCTTCCCTTGTTCCCGAGTTTGATGAATCCGATATTGACGGGTCATTTAGGACTTTTGAGAAAATAGCCGGGAAGAATGAGTGGCCTAAGGACCAGTGGGTGTCGGTGTTAGTTCCTAAATTATGTGGTAAGGCTCGTAGAGTTTATAACTGTTTAGACCAGACTGATGACTATGATAACGTAAAAAAGAAAATCCTCACCTCTTATGCTATCACGCCAGATAGATATAGGCAGAAGTTTCGTAAACTAACCAAAACATTTTCACACACCTCTGTTGAGTTTGCTCAAGAAAAACTTAGGTTTTTCAAAAAGTGGTTAGAGGCTACAGAGACCTCCACATTTCAGGATTTATTAAACTTGGTAGTCCTGGAAGAGTGGAAGAGCAAGATACCATTTCACATCTTGAAGCATGTAGAGGAGCGTGGAGAGGATAATTTAGGGCGTGCGGCTGAGGTGGCTGATGCGTACGCCTTGCTGGTGGAGTCACTGGGCAGTAGGGAACGTGGTACTTTCCAGCATGTTAGGTCCTCCTCTGATGATAATCTTGAGGACGTGAGTGGTAGGTCGAAAGGTCCCACACCTACCCCCCCTGATGCAACCAAGTTTTATTGTTCTTACTGTAAAAAACCTGGCTAAGTCTCCTTTTGGCCGGGCCTCAGTGACTTACCTGGGACATATCGTTGGGCATGGTATGGTGAGACCCAAGGACGCAAACGTTAAAGCCATCTTGTCCTTCCCCACTCCAAGGACGAGGAAGGAACTCATGCGCTTCCTGGGGATGTGCGGTTACTACCGCCGGTTCTGCAGTAACTTCTCCAGCGTGGCCGGACCCCTCACATACCTTACCAGTTCTGCGGTCCCTTACATCTGGAACCAGAGGTGCGACCAGTCTTTCCACCGCCTCAAAACCTTCCTTGCCTCCAAGCCTGTAGTCCACCCACCTGACTACACCTTGCCCTTCCATCTGCAAATCGACGCTAGCGGTGTCGGAGTGGGGGCTGTGCTCCTACAACCCGACCCAACCACTGATGTCCTTCACCCTGTGGCATACTACTCGGCCAAGTTGAAAAAACATCAGACCAACTACTCGACCATAGAGAAGGAGGCCCTGGCTCTGGTGTTGGCAATAAAGAAGTTTGAATGTTACCTCCAATCTCGCCCACAAACAACCCTAGTCTTCATCGACCATAACCCGCCCACGTTCATCCAAACCAACAAGACCTCCAATCAGCGAATCCTCCGCTGGGCTCTGCTCACCCAGCCCTATAATCTACAAGTCCGGCACATAAAGGGGGTGGACAAACTGATTGCGGATTCCTTATCCCGAGCTCCAGTGGAAATGCAGCAGCTACTCTCCAGACGCACCAGGTGATCACCTCCTTTGCGCCCGCGCTACGGAGGTCTTTGGAGGGGGGGTATGTTACGAACCACGCCATCTATTGTCATGATCTACCTACCCAGCACCACGAGCAACGCCATCTAGGGACGAAACCCGAGTATGACTAGTCTTAGTCACCACTTCAGGTTTCCCTTCTCCATATCCTGGTTGTTGCGTCACCTCCTCCAAGTCTTCCTCATCAGCTCCGGATCGAGGAGAGTTCAGTTCACTCTGGGAAGTGACCACACTAGGATCACCTATCCTGGAAACCTACAGCACAGTGACTACCTACCATCTTCTTCAATACCCAGCCCTACTCTTCAGACATTTCAGCACCGCACTTGAGTATTTGTAACCCTATATTACCTCCCACCTCCACTTGCTTCAGATTGTTGTATGTTGTATAAATATGTATATACTGTTAAGCCAATGTTGCGTATGTTTAAGTTAAGTATGGTTAAGGGTAAATTATAGAAAGCTGGATGTTTTGTTAAGGAATTTATTGTACTTTATTATACACAACAAAAACTCACATCCTTTGTCTACCCTTTTATAGTCCGATTGTCTTTGTTTGTTTAGTTTTTTTATTGTTGTTGCCTGTTGGGATCTGGGTAGACTTTTGACTATATTCTAAACCAGTTTCTAAATCCCCAACTCGTAGTAATATATATATATATATATATATATATATATATATATATATATATATATATATATATATATATATATATATATATATATATATATATCACAACGATATTTGTATAGTTATTTCTGAGCACATGTCTCTTTCCTTATTAATCATGCCCTTCAACAACCATAGGACAGAGACACAATAAAAGATTTTCGGATGTTTCTTTTGGGTCATCGTCACCCTAAGGTTAACCCCACTGCTTGCTGAAGGACAGTGTGGTACCGAAAACTAGCAAGTACTGTCCGAGCAAAAGCTTAAGAAAAAACAGACGTAAAATCAAATAGAAACTCGGAATATGAGAGCAATTACGAGTGTTTGAAGTATGCTGAAAGGGAGATGAAAAGGCTATAGCAAAACATATTGGGATTAACTGAAGATGGACTAGTTAATATAGAATTAGTGAAGAAAAGCTCTGTTTTATATATTCATGTGATGAAAAGTGAGAGAGAGAAGTTTTAGGGTTCTTATAAACAGGAAGATGAGTGATGGTGAGTAGGAGCCGTCATGAAAGAGTTCTTAGCGCGGACGGCTGAGTGCTCACAGTACCTGGGTCCACTCCTAAGGATTTTCCTTGTCATTATCGTTTTGTATGAAAAATAAATCATAAATGTTCCTTATCATTGAGAAATGTATGTAAAAAAAAAGAGTTATTGATTAGTCATTTTCCACATGTTTGATATATTTACCTTTACTATACGAACAGGCAAGCATTAAGATCTACAAACATGCGATTATATACGAATAAAAAAAAAGCTGAAAAACCACCCAGTCTTAAACAAGGACGCGGAATATATACAAAAAAGACACTTAAATAATAATAATAATAATAATGATAATAATAATAATGATAATGATAATGATAATAATAATGATAATAATAATGATAATGATAATAATAATAATAATAATAATAATAATAATAATAATAATTATAATAATAATAATGCTGATAATAATAATAATAATAATAATAATAATATATATTCTACACTAACATTATTTCTAAGACGTAAATTAAAAAAAACATTGAATTTATATATATATATATATATATATATATATATATATATATATATATATATATATATATATATATATATATATATATATATATATATATATATATATATATATATATATATACATCATTTTTTAGTCCATATAACACGCGAGACTTTGAACATATAATAATCAACGACCTCACCAGCAAAGGAATCGAACCTCAATCATATCAAGATGTAGAATTACACAGCGCTGGGAAACTTATATTTTCTTTCTTTCCTTGTAGGTTATCAGCATATACTAGATCACGCGCAATTTGCAGTGATTTACTTATATATATATATATATATATATATATATATATATATATATATATATATATATATATATATATATATATATATATATATATATATACACACACACAATTGTGTTACTGGTGATGGAGGACCACAATTAAACTGAAAAATGAAGTCGGGGTATTTTTCTTGATCGATGAATTGCGTTCCTTGGGAGGTAAGAGATGGGGGCGGATATGAGAGCCATGCATCACTTCCCTCCCTCACTCACTCACTCACTCTCTCGCTCTTGCTCTCTCATGCACAAATTACTTCAATTCTTGAGGCAGACTTTCACACACTTTCACACATTTTTATTATAGTATTTATTGACGATAGGAATGTTTTTTATTTACAATATTTAGTAGAGTTATAGGTGTAAATATTATTGTTTACTGTAATGTTACTTCTCAATGTTTTCATTTTTAATATTTGTAAGGTGAAAAGTGATTTATTCTTGTACCCAAAAATTGTATTTGATTTCATTCAAAATAGAGAAAACAGAACAGTTATGAAGCTCTTGTCTCTATAGTTAATAATTGCTTTATCCAATCCATTTTCTTAATGTTATAAATTCTTACTTAGGGAGTTTCCAGTCATCACTGATTAGACTTCACTACCAATATGAGAAATGGGTCATTGTTAGACGTGGCTATTCATCTCAGATTTAATCCCAAGGTAGGGAGGGAAATCCTTCGGTTTAATCTTCCCTCATCATATTCCAAAGTATTTGGTTCGATTAGGTTTCAGTAATGGGTTCTATTTGTCGAGGCGGCCACTGGTATTACGATGGGGAATTCTTTCCCGGATAATGATAATGTAAAATGATTTCCTCAGGTTACACGGAGCACCTCTCCCTCCTCCGCCTCTCATGTTACGGACACTAATAATACCTAGGAGACTAATTCATTATTTTTATCTAAACTAGCTGACCATAAATTCCCCGTCACGATGCAACTCTTAGATGACTTACTTTAATTTTGTTTTTCTCAAGTCAAGAAGACGTTTGTCGTTTGTACTTTATAAGAATGTTATCATCTTTCAACATATAATCAAGTCCGCGTGTTACATGGACTAAAAATGAAGTATATATATGTACCTCGCGTTTCATACCAGCTGGATTCGGTAAAATGCTTCTGACACCACATAAGAGGCACGGGCAGTTTCCCAATGAGGTTCACGGCGCCATCAGCTCGATGAACAGGCTTTGTGTGAAATATAACAGAGTCTAGAACTGCTTTTAGTGTCCTTGTGGCCTAGCCGGTAAGCGTTCCCTAGTCCCACCCAGTAGCTCGAGGGTTCGATTCCTTGCTGGTGAGGTCGTTGATTATATGTTCAAAGTCCGCGTGTTATATGGACTAAAAATGAAGTATATATATATGTACTTCGCGTTTCATACCAGCTGGATTCGGTAAAATGCTACTGACACCACATACGAGGCACGGGCAGTTTCCCAATGAGGTTCACGGCGCCATCAGCTCGATGAACAGGCTTTGTGTGAAATATAACAGAGTCTAGAACTGCTTTTAGTGTCCTTGTGGCCTAGCCGGCAAGCGTTCCCTAGTCCCACCCAGTAGGTCGAGGGTTCGATTCCTTGCTGGTGAGGTCGTTGATTATATGTTCAAAGTCCGCGTGTTATATGGACTAAAAATGAAGTATATATATATATATATATATATATATATATATATATATATATATATATATATATATATATATATATATATATATATATATATATATATATATATATCCGTAATAAGTTCACCGACAAATTTTGTTACACACTTTCCCGGACACTTTAAACAAAACACAACTTCAATCAACTGAGTGAAGGGGCAGGTTATGGCGTAATTACATTACCATAAGTCTTTTACAAGTTTTACAACACGTATTCCTGAGCTAAACTGAACAGGAATTGTCTATAAATTTTGAGGATTTGACTTATTAGGGGCTTAAGATTCAATAAATACAGTACTTTAGCAGACCAGGAAAGGGAAGTAACTTATATCGATATTATTAATTAAGGAATTATTATTATTATTACCATTATTATTATTAAAATATAAATTGAAATTATTAGAAATTATATTCAGTTGAACGATATGGACGGTCATATTAAGGAATATATTTAGGAGCGCTCAAATGCCTCTGTGAAATGAAATATTGTTTTATTGATATTTGGAGGTAAACGTAAAAATATCATAATTTGCTTCCACTAAAATGTTTTTTAAGGCTAAAGGGATTTAAACATATTGAATCCTGTGTGTTCAACTTGAGAAAATAATCAATATATAACTTCCTGGGATAAGACAGTAGATATTTATTGAACTTACTGTATATCCTCTGACTACTAATAATTTTATTTCAAGAGAGACATGAACTACTAAGATATAAGTAATTACTATTCACAAAACTTTAGTGTCAAGTTTAAATTAATTAGCCAAAGAAAAATGTTAGTTATAATCTTTGGTCTCACGAGGTGTCGGAACATAAAGCTTCTGTGTAGTAATACATTCAAGTTACCCAATTAACATGTGCACCATATTCCCGCCTCTAAAACACAAGATCCTAAAACACATAATTAAATTTCCGTGATGATATTTTTGCCTGTGTATTCCGCAACATACATAGGACTACGCAATAAATGAACAGAATATATTCCACACAGAGGTACAAATGATTCAAGATATTCGAAATTCTCTCTCCCAACTGTTGTGATTTCCCCAGCCTGTCTCCCTCAACCGATGCTCTTGTCACCTGCCACAGTCGCCTCACTTGCCCACAATAATCCCAAACTGACTCGGTAATGCATATTCTAGATTGGTTTGTTGTTGTTTTATATCCTTTACGTTTATCCACACGTAACACTAATGTCTCGATTGACTCACAGCTACTGGAAAACTATTATGGTGCATTATTCATGGTTGTGTCCAAGAGGTGAGTTTTACACACAGTAACTTACAATTCTCTCTCTCTCTCTCTCTCTCTCTCTCTCTCTCTCTCTCCTTAGAACGGGCTTCC
Organism: Homarus americanus; assembly: GCF_018991925.1. NCBI lineage: Eukaryota > Metazoa > Arthropoda > Malacostraca > Decapoda > Nephropidae > Homarus > Homarus americanus. The sequence goes on along the minus strand of NW_024747896.1, from coordinate 8,081 downwards.
CTGTTTAACCTTCTATAACTATATGGCACCGCAATAATTAGAAACAATACTAACAATTAGCCTAACTTGTAGAATGACGTACATTACCAGCACTGAACACCTTGTAAAGACTTGTTTATAGCTTTTTTGATGTACTCTACATTCACAGTCAGATTTCAATGAATTGTTTCAACCAGGCCATAGTACACTACCTTCCCTCAATGAGACACACAAACACAGCCTCTATAGAAAAGGACTCCAGTGTTGTGATAATTACTGACCCCAGACCGTCCTTGGGTGCCCGGAATCAATTACAACATGAGGATGAGTTATGGATGTTGTTGTGTGAGCTCTGAAGATATTATGTGATACAGTCCTATGACGCTATGTTCACGAAGGACCTACCAGGCTATATGGGGCTACTTCTCCCGGTGATAATACTTAAGTTCTGATGATTAAATTTCTGGTAATATTTATGTTAATGTAGTGTCTCAGCGTTAGTGAAAGTATTAAACTTGTCAAGGCAAAGGTTACCACACAATCCATTACACTGTCATCAGTACCTCAGGGTGATAATACTCTGCTTTGAAATACATCACGCTCACTAGGCACACGAACCTGCTCGGATATTGTGCATTAAAATATAAGAAATATTTGTAGATGAACTTTATACTTACAACTATTATACCCTCTAGTGACGTCATCGCACCATTAACCTATCAAAGTATATTAAATTTTCATTTTTTCGTTATATTAAAGATAACTATTTAATATAACTAGTAATTATGAAAAGTATTGTAGCTAATATGTGGGGTTTTTTTCTTCATTATAGTCTACACTGCTCCCGACAGACATTTTAAGGGTATTTCCGGGTATTCTATATTATAATTCTTAATAAAGTTATATCTAACCCAAGGAACGAGCTTAACATTTATCTGGAGCGAACAAAAGTACCGTTATATGTCCAAGGGTTTTTATTATGTTGATATAAGATTATATCAACATATGCTTTTAGAGTTTCTTGAATACATAAATCAACAAAACTTATAATTATCAGGAAAGAGACATTTGAGTCATTCTTACTTGTGTTAATGTCCTGCTGTGTTTGTAAGCCTTATGATAATTTGTATTGCCATCTTGTATCACAGGTAATGAAGGGTTTATATACAGCCACCAGGTACGTCAGTAGTGGGTGTTGCTTGACCATTTTCCATGCAACAGTTCGAGATGGATGGTTGAGTATTGTGATGCAGGGAACTCACCCCAGCCTCTCTCACGCCCCTCATCACATAAACAACATAGTGCCAGGGAGATAACTCCCCAATGCATCAATTAGACTAACATGCGTCAACTGAGGGCCTTAACTGACTGGTTTTCAAGGAGATATTTAAAAAAATATTAATTAAAAGATGTTCAAGGGGAACTCTACACCATTGAGTATCGAAATCCGCCTTCATATAAACAGAAAAAAGTCTGTTGGTCTCCCGAATACAAGCGCCATCTGCATTTTGTTATTACAGCGAAGGCAAAATCATTCATATGTGATGATAAGGAAGGTCAGCCTCATCTCTCTAACACTGCAACAGTTCGCGATGAAAATTAGACGTAGGTTTATTATGGTGAACATGACTGTCCTTACAACTTGACTAATATTTTTGTGTAGTTACATCACTAGTTTAATAAAAATCCTTACTGTAGGTTATGTATATAAGCTACTGTGCCGAGTAGCAACCCTGTATATAAGCTACTGTGCCGAGTTGCATTTATATATATCATCACGTGGCTACACTGCACGTTATGCGGCAACATTGCCCCGAGGATGCCATATGGCAAGGCAGCCTTAGTCTGACTGTGTGAGCCGTGCATGGCACACGCGAGTCACCACTTGTATTTCTCTCATCCATAATAAACGGACTCAGTGTTACTCAGTGTTTCCCTACCCATCACTGCATTCTTCAGGGCACACTAGTAACCTTCATGGCGCAGTGCCTAGGATCTGTGGACTTACAAAGTGTGTGAACTATGCCGAGACGGTTACGTCTGCCGGTGATGCGTCGACTCAGTGTGTTGTGTTGTGTTGCGCTGTGTTTCGCCGCGATGTGCAGTGTTGGGCCGTCACAGTGCGTTTTAGTGACGGTGGCAGTGTTAGTGTCAGTGTATTAGTGTGTGTCTAGAGCTGAGAGTTGAGCATTGGCCTGTTTTTTGTGGTACCCACGGAGCACGCAGCTGTACACCCTTCTCGTGTGACATCCCGGGTGATACTGACGGTCTCACTACTGCCGCGTCTCCAGCCACCAGCATTAAGGCCACCACGAAGCAATCTCTCAGACACACACACACGCACGCACGCACTCACTCACTCACGGACAGAACAGTGGACTATATGCGTTATTCCTGCGCTGTTTATGTCATATATATGTGGTTCGAGCTGTTGAGGCGCCACTTTATATACTAAACAGTGCAGTCCACGCACACACAAAGATGGGAGGTAAGAAGGGACAACGTCAAGATGGGAGACACGACTCCCCACCACCTTCCCCTCCACCGGGCGCAGACTCTCATCCTCCACCTCCAGTGATGGACATTGCCACAATTCTGAGGTGGATGGACGACCGGGACGAGCGACGTAGAGAAATGGAACTTCAGAGGGAGGAGACACGAAGAGAGGAGGAAAAGATGCGTTTTGAGGCACTATTGGCGACCCTGGCGCTAACCCACCCTCCCTCACTCGCAGGTAGCGCGCATATAGGCGCCAGTACCCTCCCTCCTCCACCACACCAGCGTCCTCCAGGTACTCTTGCTACCCCAACAGCTCCCAAGGCATCTGTTCAACCCCCACCCGCCCTCTCACCAGACGTCACGTTTCAGCTTTTTCGTGAGTGGAGGCGGCGTTGGACAGATTACTCCACGATGGTGGACCTTGATAGCATGCCTCCAAACAAACAGCTTATCCAACTGCGGATGTGTTTGTCGCTGGAGACCCAGAGAGTTTTGGAGCACACGTTGCAAGTGCCTCCCGATTCTACATCTTCAGTGACGGATGTGCTCGACCTTTTACAGGAGCACGTTAAAGGTCGGAATAACGAGGCTTTGCGTCGCCGCGCCTTCACCAGCTGCAAGCAGGCGGAGAACGAATCCTTTGACGACTTTTTTGTACGCTTGAAGAGTTTGTCAGAGGAGATCGACGTCTGCAAGGCGCACAGCCGGGAATGTGAGGAAGCCTGGATCAAGCACGGGATCTTGGCAGGTGTCAGGCAGGAAGAGTTGGTGCAGCGACTCATCCCCCTGGACGCTTCCTCCACACTCCAGGTGGTAGTGACTGAATGTCGGTCATACGAGGCCACCAAGTCCGCCACCTCTGCCTTACGGGCCCCACCTGCTGTGAGAGCAATCTCTCAGTACAAGAAGGGTAAGAAGGCGGCCAACAACGTGAAGGCTGCCGCACGTTCTTCCACGCCTCCGCCTAGTGCTTCCTGTGGCAGCTGTGGAAAGCAGCATGGCCCCAAGACATGCCCGGCCACCGACGCACTGTGTCGTGGATGTGACCGTAGGGGCCACTGGTCTAACACAGACAGGTGCCCTGCACGAGGCCACAAGTGTCAGGCCTACGGTCGCTATGGACACTACGACAAGTGCTGCCGCCAACCCAAGCCCAAAAGCCCGAGACGAGGAGGACAGCAGCGCACTTCCCTCGGGGTGGTTCGCATGCAGCCCCCTCCAGATGGCCCACGCAGCCCCAAGCAGCAGCGGAGTCACATCAGGAGGGTGGAATCGACCACACGCCCCAGGGCTACCCCTTCCCCTACTATCCGAGTCGCCGTCACACACGGTGATGTGTCGGGTCACATCGAGGTGATACCGGACACCGGCGCCGATATGGTGATTACAACATGCCTGGGGACCACGCTTTGTTGCAGCATGCGCAACGGATTGGTTGCCAGATGCCGGACGCTTTGGGCTCCTTTCAAGCAGAGATCACCTACGGCGACAGGTCGTGTCACGGATGGATCGACGTGCGGCCTACTCTCGCTACACCCTTGTTGTCGTGGGAGCACTGCAAGGAGTTAGGCGTGGTGCCCAGAGACTTTCCCGAGCAGATCCCAGCTGCTCGTTACACCGCCAGCAGGGTGCGTGAGTCGACGAGCGACGCGCCTGGCGCTGCCACACGGAGCTGCCCAGAACCCGCGTCCACTCCCACCCACACAGGACGCTCCCCTGCCCAGATCCTGTATGGTCACCCTCTCCGCTCTTGCGTTCCTACACACGCCAAGGCCTTTGCGAAGGACTGGCAGACCAAAGCCGAGAGCTGTGACCGCCGCGCCGCTTCACGTGCCCAGGACGCCAAGGCTCGGTATGACGACCGTGCCCGCCCTCTTCAGCCAGTGGAGATTGGTGCCCTTGTCCGCGTCCAGGACCCGACGACGACACGTTGGGACAAGGTGGGCATAGTGATGGGCGTCGGCCGGTCGCGGGACTACAAGGTCAGGATGCCGAGCGGCCGTGTCTGGTGGAGGAACCGCCGCTTCCTCCGGCCAGTCCCACCCCCTGCTGCTGGCCCCCTGACCGAGGACGAGTCACCTACACCTCACGAGGATCCGCCCCACAGTGCACCTCGACGCTCGGAGCGACTTAGGAGTAAGAAGTCCGCTCAAGACAAAGACTATGAGCGTGAGGGGGGAGGGAGATGTAGGTTATGTATATAAGCTACTGTGCCGAGTAGCAACCCTGTATATAAGCTACTGTGCCGAGTAGCATTTATATATATCATCACGTGGCAACACTGCACGTTATGTGGCAACATTGCCCCGAGGCTGCCATATGGCAGGGCAGCCTCAGTCTGACTGTGTGAGCCGTGCATGGCACACGCTCGTCACCACTTGTATTTCTCTCATCCATAATAAACGGACTCAGTGTTACACGGTGTTTCCCTACCCATCATTGCATTCTTCAGGGACACTAGTAACCACCACTTACCTCACAACATTCACACATATTCAGAGAGGAAATAAAAATTATCCATTAGCTTTTATTAAAACATTGAATGTAATATTCGAAATGAACGGTATTTTTTTACATCCACATTGCTGGACGTATTTTTGTTAGATAAGCACTGAAGTAATAAATTTATTTCCCAACAGACACAAACCATCAGTATAAATCTGTGTAACACAAATAGTTCACATTACTATACTATCACAAACTCCTATGACGTCTTCCTCATTAACTAATTAGATAACCAAACAATAGTAGTTGATGTAACACTTGTATAAAACATCCTGAGAGACCAAAAGTACAGTCAAATGAATGAATAAACGAAATGTTACTCCACCGGCTGTAATCTCCTGCATTGTTTTACCCCATAAGGGAATAATCGCGTTGATAACAAATACATTTTCGCTTGAAACTGTATCACATCTGGTCTCTCATACACTGGTGACTGAACACAAGAGAAGAGGTGTTTCTATGGTTCCGCCTCCACGTCACTCTACTAGTATTAACACTGATCTTTTCAACAGGAATTTCTGGTGACTTTAGTACGTGGCCGTCAAGACCCTAACAATTACTCTCACCGTGTTGTGTTTTGTCTCAATATGTCTGTAAACAGTTTAGCGCCGATGTGTGTTGACGTACACATCCAAAAAAGGGTTGGGTACTGGCGGGTACCCGACAGCGCGGAGCCAATTAGTGTGTCAAAAGTGGCAGGTGTTGAGTACCGCCTAACATAACATTATTACGCCCGCCTCGCCAACGGCTGTCTCCTGACATGTTTGGGTGGCGATGTTGGTGATGTCTTGCTCGGTGTTATCTGCCACCCATCACACATAATAACAAATCACCAAGACCATCCACAGAGGAGTGTCCAGGACCAGATTTGACAGTGGAGGTGATTATGAATAACAAAATATTGCTAGTGTGGGGGAATGCACCCGGAGCTACAGATAATATTGAGTAGGGATGGACAAATACCCAGGGGAGGCAGGGAGAGGTCCTGGGAGGTGGTGGAAGGTCCTGGGGGTGGGGGAGGTCCTGGGAGGTTGGGATAGTCCTGGGAGTGGGGGAGGTCCTGGGAGGTGGGGAGAGAGTTAATGAGTGCAGGAAAGTTTGCGTCAGTGATGTTGTTAGCTAACTTGGCCCGCTCATATGCAACTATATTCCCGAGCCAATATTTACCTTTCCTTCTTAAATCGAAATTAATTAAATCATTTATTATAAATGCTATCAATTTAATTATCAGAGTAACGTATCGATATCCCCTTTATTTAATCTTATCTTCCATTCACACGCTTGGCTTATATCGCCCCTCACCCTACATCTCTCAAGAGAATGAAAATTCACTTTTCCTAATCTATCTCTATGGAAGGTTCCTATTGCCTGGGAATGATTTTGCTAACTTTCTCTGTATCATTTTAAATATAAAGGAACTCTTTCTACTGCATACAGTATATACTCTGTTGTGTCAGCATAGACGATCAGGTTCATCTTCACGTATAAATTGTCTCCACTTCCTTCAGCTTCTACAATCAACTCGAGCTCACTCACCCTTGATAGAGACTGTTGCTTCCATGAAAATTCGATAAGTCCCCCTAGTCCATTATATAGATTACTCCGTCCTGACAACACACACATTACCTCCTCCTCCTCCTCCTCCTCCTCCTCCTCCTCCATACGGAACGTTAATTAGCTTTACTTTATAGTTAATTGTCCATAATGTGTCCTAATGGTGGCGGGACATTTTAGCAGAGGTCTCCCCATCACGGTAATGGGTCAATGTAGGGCGAGAGGGGAAGGGATCTACTGTACCCTGACGACAAATACAAATTGTGATGCCTGTAGCGAGGACGCTACAGCGGAGCAGTTAAGTCAATTTGTTCACCATTAGGTCAATGTCTGCCTAAATTGGATGTGTATTGTTTACTCAAGAAATTATTAGGATTCTGAGATGTCCATAAGCCACTCTGCCTACAAACGGTTCTTGGAGATTTGTGAATAAATCCAATGACATGAATTACTGATTAATAAGAAATATGACAGATTGAAAGGAACAAGTTGGAGAGATACACTGGAGACTCTTCAGTGTAAGCGAAATTGGTGTATGCTGTAAAAATGGGACCGAACTCACTGTATAAACACTTGACACTGAGTCACTGTACATACATGAAGTTGTTGTCATTCTTCCTCAATGTTTGTCGTAAATATATCAGACGGTGATTGGTGAGACTATGAAACAAGTCTCTGATGTGTCGTTAGGATAATTTTCACTCGAGGAAATTTTCTTAAGGATATTGGTTAGTGGATAATTTAAGATGGAAGTTAGAGTGAGGAATAACAATTGCAAACCCAACCCAACCCAACCCCACTCCATCTTACCTCACCTCACCTCACCTCACCTCACCTCACCTCACCTTATCGAAGAAATTGGAGCGTACAATAATAAAATGTTCCAGTCCAGTTATCGTCTTCCGGGTATTTTTTATATGATTAAAATGATTACACAACTGTATTCGCTTTTTATCATCTGAACCATATGATGAAAAAAATCTTCCCAGGTTTGTGTACAATGAGTGGGTCCAATAACTGCGAACAGACAGACAGATAGACGATGTGTAATCATTTAGCCCCCCTCCGTCTAAGCTGTAGGGGAGTAACACAGGTAAACACTCTAAGATATTAAAACACACACAATTGTTAGCGAAGTGAGTGGGGAGAGTCACTTTTACCCCCCACCACCCAGACATGACGCTCCAATTGGGATAATTCTCTTGTGGACGAGACAACCATGAGAATAATAACATAAAATAAGCCCAGAAAACACAGGTAATGTTGGGTCGTGTTTCTGTAATGATTAAAATGTTTCTGTGATCAATGTTTCGTGCCTCTCGTTAACGACTCTTCAGAATATATTATAAAAACTAAAAAAAAAAGGTAGACATATATAAAAGATGTTAAGACACCTGGTATATGATATTAATTTTGAATGTAAAATAATATAAGATTGTTGGGAAGAGAAGAGACTGCTGGAAACTATAGCTGATGGAACACCTAAATAATATATGGTGTGAGACGGAGTTTTTGAAGGGAAAGAGAGATGAAAAGTGTTTTCC
>NW_024747895.1:0-3158 GCF_018991925.1 Homarus americanus | reverse complement strand
GAGAGACAGTGACATAACGGTGAGAGACAGTGACATAATGGGGAGAGACAGTGAGATAAGAGAGACAGTGACATAATAGGGAGAGACAGTGAGATAAGAGAGACAGTGACATAATAGGGAGAGACAGTGAGATAAGAGAGACAGTGACATAATAGGGAGAGACAGTGAGATAAGAGAGACAGTGACATAATGGGGAGAGACAGTGAGATAAGAGAGAGACAGTGACATAATGGGGAGAGACAGGAGATAAGAGACAGTGACACAATAGGGAGAGACAGTGAGATAAAGAGACAGGAGAGGAAACAGGGACAGACAGTGGAGAGATAAGAGAGACAGTGACATAATGGGGAGAGACAGTGAGATAAGAGGAGACAGTGAGATAAGAGAGACAGTGACATAATGGGGGAGAGACAGTGAGATAAGAGGGAGACAGTGACATAATAGGAGAGAGACAGTGAGATAAGAGAGACAGAAAGTGACATAATAGAGACAGAGATAAGAGAGACAGTGACAGGAGAGACAGTGAGATAAGAGAGACAGTGACATAATGGGGAGAGACAGTGAGATAAGAGAGACAGTGACATAATAGGGAGAGACAGTGAGATAAGAGAGACAGTGACATAATAGTGAGAGACAGTGAGATAAGAGAGACAGTGACATAATAGGGAGAGACAGTGAGATAAGAGAGACAGTGACATAATAGGGAGAGACAGTGAGATAAGAGAGACAGTGACATAATAGGGAGAGACAGTGAGATAAGAGAGACAGTGACATAATAGGGAGAGACAGTGAGATAAGAGAGACAGTGACATAATAGGGAGAGACAGTGAGATAAGAGAGACAGTGACATAATAGGGAGAGACAGTGAGATAAGAGAGACAGTGACATAATAGGGAGAGACAGTGAGATAAGAGAGACAGTGACATAATGGGGAGAGACAGTGAGATAAGAGAGACTGAAATAAGAGAGACAGTGACATAATGGGGAGAGACAGTGAGGTAATAGGGAAATACCATTAATTTAATATTCTAATAATGGCAACACTTCAAAAGACACATCTATTAAAAAAAAAAAGATTTCAATAAAAACTAAAGTCAATTAACGTTTCATTTGTAAAAGTAATTAATCACAAAACTGTACGTCAAAGTCACCCACGCCAAAAAGAAACAAGAAAAATTATACAGATTCAAGTTATCAATATTGCATTATCGTATTTTGGTTAGGTTTAGGTTAGGTTTAGGTTAGGTTTAGGTTAGGTTTAGGTTTGGTTTAGGTTAGGTTTAGGTTAGGTTAGGTTTGGTTTGGTTTGGTTTAGGTTAGGTTTAGGTTTGGGTTAGGTTTAGGTTAGGTTTAGGTTTGGGTTAGGTTTGGAGTTTAGGTTTAGGTTAGGTTGGGTTTGGTTTGGTTTAGTTAGGTTAGGTTGGGTTTAGATTGGGGGAGAGATCACTAAATATATTTAGTTGGGTTTAGGTTTAGTTTAGGTTAGGTTAGGTTTGGTTTGGTTTGAGGATTGGGTTAGTTAGGTTAGGTTAGGTTTAGGATTAGGTTGGAGTTAGGTTTAGGTTAGGTTAGGATTAGGTTTGGTTAGGTTTAGGTTTTGGCTTAGGTTAGGTTTGAGTTGGGTTAAGGTTGGAGTTGAGTTGGGTCAGGTTTGATTAGGTTTTAGGTTAGGTTAGGTTTAGGTGGGGGAGAGGGTCACTACCGTATATATTTAGTTTAGGTTAGGTTTAGGTTAGGTTTGGTTAGGTTTAGGTTTAGGTTGGGGAGAGGGTCACTACCGTATATATTTAGTTTAGGTTTGGTTTAGGTTAGGTTAGGTTAGGTTTAGGTTAGGTTTAGGTTAGGTTTAGGTTAGGTTTGGTTAGGTTAGGTTAGGTTTAGGTGGGGGAGAGGGTCACTACCGTATATATTTAGTTTAGGTTAGGTTTAGTTTAGGTTAGGTTAGGTTTGGTTTGGTTAGGTTAGGTTAGGTTAGGTTAGGTTAGGTTAGGTTAGGTTAGGTTAGGTTAGGTTAGGTTAGGTTAGGTTAGGTTAGGTTAGGTTAGGTTTTGACCAAGAAGAGGGTCACTACTGTATATATCTACTCGTATTATATTTGGACTGGAACTTGGCTGATAGGTTTGTTTCGGTTCATAGTGTTTCAATCTGTTTTGGGGGAGAGAGGAAGGAAACCTGGCTGACTACACTATGGTAACTGGCTACGTGAGGTTAGATAAGAGGAGCAAAAAAGAATGAAATGGTCCTCCGTCCTCCGTCCTCCGGTCACGAAATAAGTACTGTATTACACTGACACTTCAGCTGCAGATAACTATTGTCAAACGCGAAAATCACGTGTTAAGGTTCAATGGGGAGGACAGCCAGCGACGGACAGGCACAGTAAGGAGAGAGTCAGTAAACACTACGCTTCCTTCCTACCGTCCCACCAAAACCATTATATCATGTATTGTCACGTAGATGGAAATTATCATTGCAATTATTATATATTTGCCACAAGCCATTATCCTGACTGTCTGTCCCCTTGTTTCACCCTAATACAACCCATGTTGTATTGCTTCCCTCACATGTGTATATATCTCGATAAAACCACACAGGAAAAGGGAAACACTGGAGCATCTTAGCTTAACCTTGGTCTTTAATCAAGACATGTCTTGATTAAAGACCAAAGCTCAGGTGCTGTAGTGTTTCCCTTTTCCTGTGTGGTTTTATCGAGATTTATCTTGTCCACGTTTCCATTGTGGATCTACATGATATATATATATATATATGATAATCGTGGTAACATTCTCATACGTATGTATTTACTAACACCAAGTTACATTTACTAATCCAGATGATACGAAATGTTATATAATAATTCCTTGAGATAAATGTACAGTATACATACATACATACATACATACATACATACATACATACATACATACATACATACATACATACATACATATATACTACTTTGCTGTCACTCGGAATTGAGTATGACGATCACCCAGCTATGATACAATGATATGAGTCATTAAGGCTGTCACCTTCGTTGGTGAGTTTTGAGGTGACTAAAGAGACCGATACGGGAGGGGCGGCGGCAGCGTCTTTCAGGTGTTGGCGCTTGTCTGCCTCGTTATGCAGTCGGGCTTACTCGTAAGTATTGACAACTTCTC
>NW_024747894.1:0-5821 GCF_018991925.1 Homarus americanus | reverse complement strand
ATCATAAAAAATGGGAAATATCTACTTTCCGGGAAAGTTGGTTATCTACTTTCCCGAAAAGTAGATAGATTTTCTACTTTTCGGGAAAGTAGATTATCGATTTTTCGGGGGAATAGATTTTCGAATTTTGGGGAAAATATTACCTAATTTTGCGAAGTAGATTATCATAGAAAACGGGAAATTTGTATCACAAAAAATGGGAAATATCTACTTTCCGGGAAAGTTGGTTATCTATTTTCTTGAAAAGTAGATAGATTTTCTATTTTTCGGGAACTTAGATTATTGACTTTTCGGGGAAGTAGATTTTCGAATTTTGGGGGAAATATTACCTAATTTTCCGAAGTGGATTATCATAGAAAACGGGAAATTTGTATCATAAAAAATGGGAAATATCTACTTTCCGGGAAAGTTGGTTATCTACTTTCCCGAAAAGAGATAGATTTTCTTCTTTTTGGGAAAGTAGATTATCGACTTTTCGGGGACGTAGATTTTCGAATTTTCGGGGAAATAGTTCCCAATTTTGCAAAGTAGATTATCATAGAAAACGGGAAATTTGTATCATAAAAAATGGGAAATATCTACTTTCTGGGAAAGTTGGTTATCTACTGGTACGAACCCCGCCACCAATTGTCATGATCTACCTACCCAGCACTACGAACCACGCCATCTATTGTCCTGTTCTACCTACCCAGCACCACGAGTAACGCCATCTGGGGACGAAACACGAGTATGACTCGTCTTAGTTAGCACTCCGGGGTTTCCCTTCTCCATATCCTGGTTGTTGCGTCACCTCCTCAAAGTTTCTTTTTCAGCTCCAGTTCGATGAGAGAGCAGTTCACTCTGGGAAGTGACCTCATGATCACCTATCCTGGAAACCTACGGCACGGTGACTACCTACCGTCTTCTACCATACTCAGCCTTACTCGTCAGCCATCTCAGCTCCGCACTTAAGTATTTGTAATCATGTATTGCCTGCCCCACGTCCACTTGCTTCAAAATTATTGTATGTTGTATAAATATGTATATACTGTTAATGTTTAGGTTAAGTATGGTTGAGGGTAAATTATAGAACAATGAATATTTTGTTTAGGAATTTATGGTACTCACATCCTTTATCTACCCTTTTATAGTCGATTGTCTTTGATTTCTTTTTTTGTTGTTTCCTGTTGGGATCTGGGTAGACTTTTAACTATATTTTAAATCCCCAACTCGTAACACTACTTTCTTCGAAAAGTAGATAGATTTTCTACTTTTCGGGAAATTAGATTATCGACTTTTCGGGGGAGTAGATTTTCGAATTTTGGGGGAAATATTACCTAGTTTTGCGAAGTTGATTATCATAGAAAACGGGAAATTTGTATCATAAAAAATGGGAAATATCTACTTTCCGGGAAAGTTGGTTATCTACTTTCCCGAAAAGTAGATAGATTTTCTACTTTTCGGGAAAGTAGATTATCGACTTTTCGGGGAAGTAGATTTTCGAATTTTGGGGGGAAATATTACCTAATTTTGCGATGTAGATTATCATAGAAAACGGGAAATTTGTATCACAAAAAATGGGAAATATCTACTTTCCGGGAAAGTTGGTTATCTATTTTCTTGAAAAGTAGATAGATTTTCTATTTTTCGGGAACTTAGATTATTGACTTTTCGGGGAAGTAGATTTTCGAATTTTGGGGGAAATATTACCTAATTTTGCGAAGTGGATTATCATAGAAAACGGGAAATTTGTATCATAAAAAATGGGAAATATCTACTTTCCGGGACAATTGGTTATCTACTTTCCCGAAAAGTAGATAGATGTTCTACTTTTCGGAAAAGTAGATTATCGACTTTTCGGGGACGTAGATTTTCGAATTTTCGGGAAAATAGTACCTAATTTTGCAAAGTAGATTATCATAGAAAACGGGAAATTTGTATCATAAAAAATGGGAAATATCTACTTCCGGGAAAGTTGGTTATCTACTTTCTTGAAAAATAGATAGATTTTCTATTTTTCGGGAACTTAGATTATCGACTTTTCGTGGAAGTAGATTATCGACTTTTTGGGAGATTTTAACATATTTTCCAAAGCAGATTATCATAGAAAACGGGAAATTTGTATCATAGAAAATGGGAAATATCTACTTTCCGGGAAAGTTGGTTATCTACTTTCTTGAAAAGTAGATAGATTTTCTATTTTTCGGGAACTTAGATTATCGACTTTTCGGAGAAGTAGATTTTCGAATTTTAGGGAAATATTACCTAATTTTGCGAAGTGGATTATCATAGAAAACGGGAAATTTGTATCATAAAAAATGGGAAATATCTACTTTACGGGAAAGTTGGTTATCTACTTTCTTGAAAATAGATAGATTTTCTATTTTTCGGGAACTTAGATTATCGACTTTTCGGGTAAGTAGATTTTCGAATTTTGGTGGAAATATTACCTAATTTTGCGAAGTGGATAATCATAGAAAACGGGAAATTTGTATCACAAAAAATGGGAAATATCTACTTTCCGGGAAAGTTGGTTATCTACTTTCTTGAAAAGTAGATAGATTTTCTATTTTTCGGGAACTTAGATTATCGACTTTTCGGAGAAGTAGATTTTCGAATTTTAGGGAAATATTACCTAATTTTGCGAGGTGGATTATCATAGAAAACGGGAAATTTGTATCATAAAAAATGGGAAATATCTACTTTCCGGGAAAGTTGGTTATCTACTTTCTTGAAAAGTAGATAGATTTTCTATTTTTCGGGAACTTAGATTATCGACTTTTCGGAGAAGTAGATTTTCGAATTTTAGGGAAATATTACCTAATTTTGCGAAGTGGATTATCATAGAAAACGGGAAATTTGTATCATAAAAAATGGGAAATATCTACTTTCCAGGAAAGTTGGTTATCTACTTTCTTGAAAAGTAGATAGATTTTCTATTTTTCGGGAACTTAGATTATCGACTTTTCGGGGAAGTAGATTTTCGAATTTTGGGGGAAATATTACCTAATTTTGCGAAGTAGATTATCATAGAAAACGGGAAATTTGTATCATAAAAAATGGGAAATATCTACTTTCTGTGAAAGTTGGTTATCTACTGGTACGAACCCCGCCACCAATTGTCATGATCTACCTACCCAGCACTACGAACCACGCCATCTATTGTCCTGTTCTACCTACCCAGCACCACGAGTAACGCCATCTGGGGACGAAACACGAGTATGACTCGTCTTAGTTAGCACTCCGGGGTTTCCCTTCTCCATATCCTGGTTGTTGCGTCACCTCCTCAAAGTTTTCGTCATCAGCTCAAGTTCGATGAGAGAGAAGTTCACTCTGGGAAGTGACCTCAGGATCACCTATCCTGGAAACCTACGGCACGGTGACTACCATACTCAGCCTTACTCGTCAGCCATCTCAGCTCCGCACTTAAGTATTTGTAATCTTGTATTGCCTGCCCCACGTCCACTTGCTTCAAAATTATTGTATGTTGTATAAATATGTATATACTGTTAATGTTTAGGTTAAGTATGGTTGAGGGTAAATTATAAAACAATGAATATTTTGTTTAGGAATTTATGGTACTTTATTATACACAACAAAAACTCACATGCTTTGTCTACCCTTTTATAGTCCGATTGTCTTTGATTTCTTTTTTTGTTGTTGCCTGTTGGGATCTGGGTAGACTTTTAACTATATTCTAAATCCCCAACTCGTAACACTACTTTCTTCGAAAAGTAGATAGATTTTCTACTTTTCGGGAAATTAGATTATCGACTTTTCGGGGGAGTAGATTTTCGAGTTTTGGGGGAAATATTACCTAATTTTGCGAAGTTGATTATCATAGAAAACGGGAAATTTGTATCATAAAAAATAGGAAATATCTACTTTCCGGGAAAGTTGGTTATCTACTTTCTTGAAAAGTAGATAGATTTTCTATTTTTCGGGAACTTAGATTATCGACTTTTCGGAGAAGTAGATTTTCGAATTTTAGGGAAATATTACCTAATTTTGCGAAGTGGATTATCATAGAAAACGGGAAATTTGTATCATAAAAAATGGGAAATATCTACTTTCCGGGAAAGTTGGTTATCTACTTTCTTGAAAATAGATAGATTTTCTATTTTTCGGGAACTTAGATTATCGACTTTTCGGGTAAGTAGATTTTCGAATTTTGGGGGAAATATTACCTAATTTTGCGAAGTGGATTATCATAGAAAACGGGAAATTTGTATCAAAAAAAATGGGAAATATCTACTTTCCGGGAAAGTTGGTTATCTACTTTCTTGAAAAGTAGATAGATTTTCTATTTTTCGGGAACTTAGATTATCGACTTTTCGGAGAAGTAGATTTTCGAATTTTAGGGAAATATTACCTAATTTTGCGAAGTGGATTATCATAGAAAACGGGAAATTTGTATCATAAAAAATGGGAAATATCTACTTTCTGGGAAAGTTGGTTATCTACTTTCTTGAAAAGTAGATAGATTTTCTATTTTTCGGGAACTTAGATTATCGACTTTTCGGGGAAGTAGATTTTCGAATTTTGGGGGAAATATTACCTAATTTTGCGAAGTGGATTATCATAGAAAACGGGAAATTTGTATCATAAAAAATGGGAAATATCTACTTTCCGGGAAAGTTGGTTATCTACTTTCCCGAAAAGTAGATAGATTTTCTTCTTTTTGGGAAAGTAGATTATCGACTTTTCGGGGACGTAGATTTTCGAATTTTCGGGGAAATAGTTCCCAATTTTGCAAAGTAGATTATCATAGAAAACGGCAAATTTGTATCATAAAAAATGGGAAATATCTACTTCCGGGAAAGTTGGTTTTCTACTTTCTCGAAAAGTAAATAGATTTTCTACTTTTCGGGAAATTAGATTACCGACTTTTCGGGGAAGTAGGTTTTCGAATTTTGGGGGAAATATTACCTAATTTTGCGAAGTAGATTATCATAGAAAACGGGAAATTTGTATCATAAAAAATGGGAAATATCTACTTTCTGGGAAAGTTGGTTATCTACTGGTACGAACCCCGCCACCAATTGTCATGATCTACCTACCCAGCACTACGAACCACGCCATCTATTGTCCTGATCTACCTACCCAGCACCACGAGCAACGCCATCTGGGGATAAAACACGCGTATGACTCGTCTTAGTTAGCACTCCGGGGTTTCCCTTCTCCATATCCTGGTTGTTGCGTCACCTCCTCAAAGTTTCTTTTTCAGCTCCAGTTCGATGAGAGAGCAGTTCACTCTGGGAAGTGACCTCAGGATCACCTATACTGGAAACCTACGGCACGGTGACTACCTACCGTCTTCTACCATACTCAGCCGTACTCGTCAGCCATCTCAGCTCCGCACTTAAGTATTTGTATTCTTGTGTTGCCTCCCCGACGTCCACTTGCTTCAAAATTATTGTATGTTGTATAAATATGTATATACTGTTAATGTTTAGGTTAAATATGGTTAAGGGTAAATTACAGAACGCTGAATTTTTTGTTTAGGAATTTATGGTACTTTATTATACACAACAAAAACTCGCATCCTTTGTTTTTTTGTTTTTGTTGTTGCCTGTTGGGATCTGGGTAGACTTTTAACTATATTCTAAATCCCTAACTCGTAACACTACTTTCTTCGAAAAGTAGATAGATTTTCTACTTTTCGGGAAAGTAGATTATCGACTTTTCGGGGAAGTAGATTTTCGAATTTTGGGGGGAAATATTACCTAATTTTTCGAAGTAGATTATCATAGAAAACGGGAAATTTGTATCACAAAAAATGGGAAATATCTACTTTTCGGGAAAGTTGGTTATCTACTTTCTTGAAAAGTAGATAGATTTT